>NW_003210321.1:68522-85489 GCF_000006405.1 Perkinsus marinus ATCC 50983
CAGAGGGTATTGGTGAGAATGCAGTGCCGATGACTTCACTCTGGACCCCTACGGGGTCCAGAGGAATCCAGGGCATCATGTATTCGAGCGCGAAATTGAAGTGCACGCCGCACAGCACGCACACACGAGGATTCACACGCACGTACGAATTGGGTGCGCACGCAGTATAAATGACAGGTCAATGCTACTCCCATAAGAGATTCAGGGTTAATACTTGATTAAGGGTAATGCTATACAAGTAAAAACAATAGTCATTCAGTGTCAATATGGTGTAGTAGTTAGTAATAGTGTATAGGGATCAGAGTTGATGTTAGCCTCCTCTCTCTCTTCAGTTCCTTTGTAGTTCCTTTACTTTATCAGCCCTTACAAATGTCCTTCACTCTCAGCTTCGGCACCGGCAGTACGGTTAATATAATCGTATATACTAGTGGTCTATCGACTGATGGGCCAGCTACTACTACCAGAGGAGTATTCACTACCACTACTACCACTACCACCGAGTCCCCTACTACTACTACAACCGGTGGGCAGTGTACTACTACTACCGGTGGGCAGGGTACTACTACTACTACTACTACTACTACTGGTGGGCAGTGTACTACTACTGGGTCCCCTACTACTACTACGGCTGGTGGGCAGTGTACTACTACTACTGCTGGTGGGCAGTGTACTACTACTGGGTCTCCTACCACTACTACTACGGAGGCCCCTACTACTACTACTGGTGGGCAGTATACTACTACTACTGGTGGGCAGTATACTACTACTACTACTACTACTACTACTTAAATTATTATTGTTATTTTAGGTACCAATTACAATCGTCACTATATCCCCTCCGCCCCCTCCCGCCACCCTCCCCCCTCCCTTGGCCCCATTGATGTCGACGAGCAAGTTGATGGTGGCGATCTCCTCTCCCCTCGGTCGCGCCAAGAATGGCGCGACCACCAACTGGCATGCCAGTTGGCGAGGGGAGAGGACAGGACAAGTGCGTTGAAGGATCGTCACCAGAAGGTAATCCGACTCTATCCGCTTATTGACGGCGTGTAAGCGTTCAGACTCAATTTTATTATTATATTCTTCTTTTCAGCGTCGTAAAACCAAGACCCCTGCCCCTGCCCCTACTGCCCCTGCCCCTGCCCTCACGCCTTCTCAGCGACCTGGTTCCCCAAATGTAAGATATTCATGGTTTTTTGTTCGATGTGTGTATGTTTTTCAGTCCTTCCATCTTCCCGTTTTTGATGAACGTCGAGCATACCTCTCCTCCCCCTATGGTTCGATGGGGGCATCGTCCCCCCTGCCTCCGCCCCCGAGTCCGACTTCGGCTACAGTGACGGTGAGTCATTTCCACCTGCACAAAGGAGATGATGGTTGCCCCACAGGTGAGTACCGTCCGCCAGTCGTTAATCCGCTGATCCTCCATCGTCTCGTACGTGGACAGATCCGGAGATAGAGGCCTTTGAACAAGGCCTTCTAGATCCGGATCTTGTCCACGCCACGAGGCGGTGGTTGCGGATCATTAAGAAGTATTTTCGGCCTAAGGGATTGGATGCACGGGACCCTCGTAGTCTCTACGATTATTATCGTAGAAACAGTTTCTCTGTAGTTACTACAAGGGTCCCATGCTAAACGGGGACTATTCGTGTTTTAAATTTTTCCCAATTCCTCTATGATGTAATATTTAAGATCTAGTTCGCTTGTCCATCTTGTTTTTTTTAGGTTCCTACCCTCAGCTGAGCTCAGGGGTTTCCTCACTGATTATGGAAGTTTACGAGTGAATCAGGGCAAAAGTGCATAGAAACCGACAGAGGTGTGTCTCGTTAACATTGCCAAACTGTTTCTAACCTCAATTGTGGTGAATGTGTTGAGCAGTTCAGGGACGTAGGAAACCGTAGTAGCACATTTATACTGTACAAAGCCCCATGCTGTGGAGGGCTTGTCATGGCTAGAAAAAGATCTCATGCTTAGTGATCGGAGACACGTACTGCCGGATTGTATCAGTTGGGTTGCTATGCGGCTCTCTGGCTCTGGTGGGAGGCGGCTCACATACCGGACTTCTCCACGGGTTCGTGCGTCGCTGTTGCTACTCGGCGCGGTAGTCCTCTTGGTGTACTTCGCCGACACTCTCTTTGTGGTTTGCCGGGGCTCTACGGACAGTCGCGCTGTGCGACATGCAATACCCTCTGGTAAAGGGCTTCGAGCAAAGCCTTTCGTCCCTTCAAGGTCTGGGGTTGCCCCTTCTAGTAGCCTTAGGGTAAGCTAAGGCAGGATCAACGCTGGTTAAGTGGAGAAAGCTCAGGTCACCCTGCCGTATGGACTAGAGGCCCTCGAGCCGGTCATCTCGGCAGCGACTGTGGATTTCCATTACAATAAGCACCACCAGGGTTACGTCCAGAAGCTCCTCGACGCCACTGGTTTGCCGGGTGGGCACAATCACACGACGTTTTTTCGACCTGACTTCTGCCTCAGAATCGCGAATCAATTTGAAGTCCCTGGTTACTCTGGGGCCTGACCGAGCTGGGGAGAATGTGTTCAATGCTGCTGGGCAGATCTACAATCACAATATGTAGTGATGCTGGTCAGCAGTGTGGGAAAATATGCACAGGGTCGACCACATATGTTGCGGACAATATGAGAATTCTGAGGAAAATTTGCAAAATTATTGTTGGTTTCAGTACATTTCTACCCTAGTTCCTATATGAACTCCTATAGTTGGTGAGTAAACTCCTAGGATCAGCTGAGGAAGGCGAACATATATTACAACACTGCTGGTCGCTTCCCATTTCCGCATATGGTCTCAATTCTGAGCCCTTAGTTCAATCGCGAACTTCCTTGTCCCTGTATGGCAGGTACTGGTTGTCGATGGTCCCAACTTCGGGCAGTGGACGACATGTGCCTCCCCGTCTGTTGAAGCTGATACGTGTTAGGTGGGGGAACGTTGATAAGATGAAGGAGGACTTCATGCAAAAAGCGACGGCACTGTTTGGGAGTGGCTGGATTTGGTGAGAAACGTGGCTATGTATTTCTTGAGGCTGGCGTCACTGACAATGTTGCTTCTTTCGATTTTTTTTTCGAAAATTGAAATTTACAGCGGAAATTCCCTAAACACCTAGAGAGAAGCCCATGATTGCTCATGGAGTGTGATTATGCAATTGTTTCTTAGGTTGGTGTTGGATACCCGGGAGAGGCGATTGGACCTCGTAGGGACGAAGGATGCCCATAGCCCCCTCAGTGAGGACCCTGGAAAAATTCCACTCTTCACTTGTGGTGAGCTGTATAGGGTGCGATTCAGTGTGACGAGCTGTGATTGGTAGATGTATGGGAGCATGCTTACTACCTCGACTACCAGCACGACAGGGCAGCCTATTTGAGGAAGTGGTGGAGTCTCATTAACTGGGAGTTCGCAGATTCGAACCTACCAAGTGATATCGAATAATTACGTCTGATGATTCCACTGTTGCGTATCAAGTTGGTAATCTTGGAGGACGGGGAACTGAGAAACACCGTGTTGAATTGTGGTGACACGCTTGGTGACAGGTCCTTGATGACGGCCTTAACATGGCCGCTTCCTCCTCGTCGTCATTTGCTGCCTCACCTCGTGAGGGAGGGTACAGTCGGAGGCGGCATAGATCACTAGACACGATGGATAGCGGCGACCGACACAGGCTTATGACGGTAGGATGCATGATCCGCATATCTCGACTTCTCTCGGAAATGAAACATTTCCTCGACCAGACGTGCTATTTTCCTGTGAACTGAGTGCTGTTGCTATGGCACTCACGTTGTTATGTAACCATATGTTGTAGGATCGATCGGCCTACATTTCCTATCTAGAGTTGCAGTTGGAACGAGTCACAGCCAGTTGTCTCACAGTCCAGGCAACGCGCTCCACTTAGTCGCCCCTATCAGCCTTGATTTTGTAGGGATTCAGTGACCGTATCAATCAAGTTGCCGACCAGTGTAATGAGATGGAGTCACGTATCAACGGAATTGGGAGGTGAATGCCAGCGGATGATTGTCTGATTTGACGGAGGTGTGGTACTCCTCAGACAGCTACGAGAGATGCAGGCCTTGCAGCTGGAAGAAGGTCCTTCAAATCAGCCGCCCACCGCTGCTGCTGGCGGGGGCTACTGGCAGAGATCGCTTGAACGGCGTTTGGCGAAGTAGAGCCCTTCTTGCTCTTGTACACTACTACGAGTTGCTCAGGCTAGAGGCCGAGGTTCGAGAGGGACATCCTCAAGGGGGCCCAGCTAAGGCTGCCAGTGTAAGTCTTGGCGAGTTCGATCATAGGCGATCACTGTTTCCTGCCCTCAGCCACGGAGCGAAGCAGCGGGACCCAGTTCGTCAATACTTGAGGATCTCACTGATCAAATACGGGTGATGATAGTCTCCGTCCCTCTAGGGCGTGGGTGGATGAGGCCATTCCTTAGTCGTTTGAGGCGGAGGTCATGAGCCGTATGGACATGGTCGAGGACATGTCACAACGATTGGCCGAGGAAGCGATGAACCAGGTGGAGGACGTCAAGATAGCTGTAGACGAAGTTAGAAGTAAAATAACTACTACATGGAGTTTGTCGGTGCTGGGCTGTCGCAGGCTCCGTCACAGCGGTGGAGTCGCGAACAACACAGAAGATAAACGAGGGGCTGCAAAGGGTCGGTCGAGTGCTCAAGAGGGTGGTTCAAGTAGCATTTCTATTAGGAATGGGTGTGGCCTTAGCCTTGATTTAGGCACAGAAGGGCCTGCAGCAGCGAGTGGCATCAGCTGCGAAGGAAAAGGGGACGGAACCAGAGGAAAAGGAGCGCGCGGTGGAGACTGATCTCACGGAGGCTTCAGACCTCGCTGAAGCTGAGGATGATGCTGGTGAGCCCTACTATGACTACTACACCGCTAGAAGTTCGGGTAAATTCTATAAGTAGGTGGTCTCGCGGATACTCTTCCGGCGGGGCCGTGGCCGCCTCGTGAAGCGCCTTTGTCGGATGAAAAAGATCATGCGCGTTCCCGATCGGTAGGATGCGCATTGTGCAAGTCACGAGGCAGAGCTCAGGTGTCTCCAATCCCGACTACACGGAGAGCGACCATTGACGGGTCTAGTACGACCCATTTTATAAACGTGCGCGGCGAGGTGACTGTAACCAAGGGACCGGGGCGTGGCGATGCAACAGCTGCGACCGCGGCGGCGGCTACCACGGCTGCTGTAGTTTCGGCCGCATCCGAGGATGAGGAACCTTCTGGTGAGATTATCATCGGCTTGTAGATATGTTAGTTTACATGGGGTAGAGATTCACTCAACTCCCCGGGCGATCCACCCTGCATCAAGAGACCATCGAGCACACAGTGCCCCTCCGAGGAACAGTCGCACGCCCCCAACCCACGGTGAGGAGTCTTTGTACTGCTTCCTGCCGATTGAAGGGGATATCAGGACGTAGTGATGGCTTGCTCAACACGAGGGCCGCACGAGAGAAGCGACAAGCTGAGATAGCCAATTTGGTGAAGGAAGTGGGTCTCCTCGGGGCTTGGGATTATATGATCGCCGCTGTGCCTCTACTCTTGAAACTATTTGTGCACCTCAGTTGCAGCTATTGGAGCGAGAGGAACGAGATTTTCACAGGCAGTCCCGCTTGAGGGCGCAGAAACTCCAGAAGGGTCAGCCCGAGCCGAGGACTACAAGTGAGGACGATCGCGACTTCTTTCCTGTCGGATGATTTTCATCCAGCTGCTGGTGTTGGTAGAGGGCGCAAGATTCACAATGTGGCTGCTACTACGGGTATGAACAGTACTACTCGACCACGGCACATGGCCCGGGTCTAGCTGTATTGAATTGATCTTTATCGATCTATGAACGTCTAGTAACAAGGGTTACTTTATAGTCGTGAAGGGTTGAGTTTACAGTGCGGGGTGTGACGTCGATTCAGGCAGGCGCGATCCTCGGTTTGGTCGGGTCCTGACCAGCTGAATGTTGCCGGAAGGACTTCGACTCCTCCTCCACTCGTTGCGGCTCCGTGCTTGGCAACTTGATGGGATGATATTCGAAATGATACAATGGGTGAGCGAGTGTGTTATCTCGCGCTTGCTGGCTTGGTTCTTCGGGCCCACCTTATGACTGATTTTCTAATTCGCCCGTTCTCTGATTAGGTGCAGCGGTGGAGGTTGAGACGATTCCTGCGTTCCTATCCTCAATGCCCTTCTCTCGATTCTGCGACGGACGATGTTGAATGGGTGAAACAGTGGCGGAGCGTTCTGTCGCATCTGAGTCGTGAAGTGGCCCAACACCGTTCACGGGAGTCGCAGCCGCACGTGGCTGAGTTGCGTGCCCTTCTGGGGTTGTCTGATGATACGCCTGTAGATGCGGTCATTGCGGCGGCGAGGCGGGTGCCGAATCCTCTTAATCATTGCCGCCTCTGTGTGGAGGGAGTAGAGCGGAAACTGGCTCGGGGTGTTGACATTCGAGCACTGGAGGGACTCAGACGACGGCGTGGCGAGCTCATCCAGGAGCTGGAGTTCATAGAGAACAGTCAGGACTATAAGCGATACTTGAAAGTGAAGGAGCTGCTCCGAGGGCTCCTCGACACGGGTAGCCCGAGACAGGTCTCGGGGGAGACATTCGAGCAATGCGTCTGTCTGGATGACAACCGACTGAAAAAAGCCGTTTCATTTAGACTGGGAGTCCGAGACTGTTCGGACTGGAAGCTCAGTCGTAACGCGCTGTGGGTTGATCACAAAGGGAGGAAGTGAGTGAGGATGGAGAAAGTGTCTTTGTAGCTGCATCGAGCATTTGTATTTTGGATTCAGGTGCGGTGAAGTGGACTGTGGTATAGTCTCTGGCGGATCTCTTATCGCAGTTATCGAGTGCAAGGCGGGCTGTCTCCAGATCGCCACTGCTGCGAGTCAGCAACAGCGACACGTGAATGAGGATGCTGGGTGCGCTCTCCTGCTGCATGGTGGCATCCGAGTCGTCCCATCGGAGACCTGCAAAGTTCTCGTCGCGACCACCCTTCCTAACCATCGTTATGGTGTAGGGATCGAACCCCATCTTTTATACGCCTTGAGTTGGAGCTTGGCACATCATCATCTATGGCCCGAGGCTCGTGACGGAAGGTTGTCGGCTGGTGATATCGCAGAAGTTGTTTCTGATGCCAAGAGGAAAATGCCCCTGTGGTGTCGAACTGTTCTCCCTCCACTCGATTGGTTAGAAAAATACCCATCGCAACTTTTGGTTATCTGAAACTCGAGCGTGTGTTGTTCCTGTGCTCACCGAAGGAATCGATGGATCGCGAGTTGGGTTAGGAGTCAATTGTCAACCGGCGGCCCCACAGTGTGATGCGTAGACTTCAACTTGGGAACTCGGAGACGTAAATGTTAGTGGATGTAGCCGTTCCGGTGATGCAGTTCTCCAAATCTTTAAAATGACCCCGGCCCGATTCGAACGGACAACCTTCTGATCTGGAGTCAGATGCGCTACCGTTGCGCCACAGGGCCAAGTTGAGGAAGTTAGATAGCTTCGTGTGGAAGTTTGTACATACTTCTCTAGTTGCCTTGTCATGTTCATATGCAGGTCTCCAAATCTTTAAAATGACCCCGGCCCGATTCGAACGGACAACCTTCTGATCTGGAGTTAGATGCGCTACCGTTGCGCCACAGGGCCAAGTTGAGAAAGTTAGATAGCTTCGTGTGGAAGTTTGTACATACTTCTCTAGTTGCTTTGTCATGTTTATCTGCATATTGGAATATGTAATATGACCCCGGCCCGATTCGAACGGATAACCTTCTGATCTGGAGTCAGATACACTACCGTTGCGCCACAGGACCAAGTTGAGGAAGTTAGATAGCTTCGTTTGGAAGTTTGTACATACTTCTCTAGTTGCCTTGTCATGTTCATATGCAGGTCTCCAAATCTTTAAAATGATCCCGGCCCGATTCGAACGGGCAACCTTCTGATCTGGAGTCAGATGCGCTACCGTTGCGCCACAGGGCCAAGTTGATAAAGTTAGATAGCTTCGTGTGGAAGTTTGTACATACTTCTCTAGTTGCTTTGTCATGTTTATCTGCATATTGGAATATGTAATATGACCCCGGCCCGATTCGAACGGACAACCTTCAGATCTGGTGACAGATACGCTACTGTTGCGCCACAGGACCAAGTTGAGAAAGTCAGATAGCTTCGTGTGGAAGTTTGTACGTACTTCTCTAGTTGCCTTGTCATGTTCATATGCAGGGCTCCAAATCTTTAAAATGACCCCGGCCCGATTCGAACGGACAACCTTCTAATCTGGTGTCAGATGCGTTACCGTTGCGTCACATGGCCAAGTTGAGAGAGAAAGATAGCTTCTTGTGGAAGTTTGTACATACTTCTCTAGTTGCCTTGTCATGTTCATATGCAGGTCTCCAAATCTTTAAAATGACCCCGGCCCGATTCGAACGGACAACCTTCTGATCTGGAGTCAGATGCGCTACCGTTGCGCCACAGGGCCAAGTTTAGGAATTTAGATAGCTTCGTGTGGAAGTTTGTACATACTTCTCTAGTTGCCTTGTCATGTTCATATGCAGGTCTCCAAATCTTTAAAATGACCCCGGCCCGATTCGAACGGACAACCTTCTGATCTGGAGTCAGATGCGCTACCGTTGCGCCACAGGGCCAAGTTGAGAATGTTAGATAGTTTCGTGTGGAAGTTTGTACATACTTCTCTAGTTGCTTTGTCATGTTTATCTGCATATTGGAATATGTAATATGACGCCGGCCCGATTCGAACGGACAACCTTCTGATCTGGAGTCAGATGCGCTACCGTTGCGCCACAGGGCCAAGCCGAGAAAGTTAGAAAGCTTCGTGTGGGAGTTGGTACATACTTCTCTAGTTGCTTTGTCATGTTTAAATGCAAATTGGAATCGTATCACTAGCTGAGGTGACAATATGGTTCAACATCATCGTACCCATAGAGACGTCCATTCTGGTGCCACTCTTATGGAGAGAATCCCACCTTATGGAAGAAGCATCTCATCACAACGCAAAAGAAAACATAAGAAGCCGACAATGCTCATGATCAGCATGCGTGGCGGATTCACTTCCTCACTCCTCCGGAAGGAAGCTCCTCACTATCATCGGGAACCTCAAATGCTACCATCACCTGATCGCCACATGAGATCACGATTCAAAAGCGTTGAAGGTGACCACCGAGAGACGCAAGTCTAGTGGCACTCATTTTGAAGGGATAACTAGACCGTAGAGCATTCTCTTCGATGCGACTACACGTGGGGCCCTGCCTCACCTTATGCTGGAACATCATCACACAAAAGTCCTCGAAATCGAGAGCAGCTGTGATGTAATCGATAGCGAATAGTCCCGTCGTATCTGGCGAGCTCTCATAATGGGTAACTCAGTTACTTTCTTGTCATATGAGCCAGAGCAATGTCAGCGAGATGGAGGGATCGATGAGCTGCACTGTAGCATTACAAACACCGTTCGCACTAACGAGTTTTGGCAATTTCACATCGATGTCGACCCATTTCATGGCAGGGAATGACGAAAAGTTGCCTGCCGCACCTTTCTCAGTGATAACCTCTATGTAGGTAGCGAACTCCTCATCTGAGATTTCATGGGCTTTCAATACACCTGAGGGGAATATCGCCGAGCTGTCGTCAATGCATGAGACTAACATCTTATCTCGTTCTCAATGAGGGTCTGATATTCTTGAAAAATGTTGTACCAATCCAACGGAATATCTTTGTCCAACTCGCGGTCGTCGAAGGTATCAGCATGGTCGAATATGAACTTGGACACGGCCTTGACAAGCGAAGAATGCATATGTGTACTTTGTAAGACTCACGTCTGTGAACTTTCCACTGGTGCATTCCAGTTCGAGAGCTTCGAAGAAGTCCATGATTCGTTGGGTCTCCGCTTCCTCTGAAAAAAAGCTACCTCAACAGCCGTTGTCTGTGGATGATCGTGAGAATAGTGAATAACACTTTGATTACCCACAGTATCTACGAGAGGGGCTGCCGCGACAGCACTATCAGAGGTAACCTCAGTTGACATGAATGTGAACACCGTAAGGCTGAGAAAGTCAGTGCCTATGACGTGTGGGAAAGCTCATCAACGTGATGGCTATCACATCAAACAATATCATTCCAAGTGCGAGAAAGCGTCGCTCCGCTTCAGCGCATGTCTCGTATAGCAGTTTTCAACTGTCCCCTGAAACAATCTATCCTTAACATGAATTGATTCCGAGATTAAATTTGTTCATTGATTTTCACGACGAGGAAGATTCCGAATATACGAGAGTTGAGCTTTCGGTGTAATGTCAGAAGACTTGGTCTGGTTGCACCACCCTCTCACGGGTGAGAACGCTCCCGTGGTGAAATCCAATACCCCTTGGGATCAGACATGGCTACCATTCCCTAAGCCCGATCAGGATCGTCTCAACGAAGCTCTGAAAAACAACGCGGTAGAATTAACGCAACAAATTCATTATTGGCTCAATGGCTTCTGTTCGTCAAGGCTCAAGTGGGTGTCTACGGAGATCGTTGGTTGGTGGACCTGCCGTCGAGAGCAGTGACTCCACGGTACTGGAAAATGGCCGCCAGTGAGGTTTTACGGGCCTTATGGCACGTCGATGGTAAGCCTAGCAGGACCGTTTAATCGGGTGCAGCCCGAGCTGAGTCAGCTCCGGGTCATGAAGTGTGGATTATGAATAGCACATCGGGTGTTGCTGAGGCTTCATACTCATGTTTATCCGCAGGCAAGCCTCTATCAGAGGACGACTCTATCGCTATTGAGAAGTGGATAGAAGATCGCAAGGTCGGAGATGCTCCCAAGGAGGACTCGACTGATTTTCTGGTGACACCATAAAGGTTCTGAGTAGTCGGAGAGAGTACATCCGTCTTATCAGGCCCTTCCTGATGGCAAGAACTTCGTAGAGTATCAAGATAGCAGTGACTCTTATGTGGTGTACGGCTCGGGTCTCGGCGTATACCTAGGGTAATTCATGGGGTGCGGAATGATAGGTTACGTATACTTGGGTGGAACTCAGCAGTGTGGGGGGATGTCCTCTGAGTATGGGGAGTTTTGCTTCATCTTAGTGAAATTCTTCTAGTTAGATGATAATAGAGCTCGTGGTCAAACGATTCACTTGTGGCCACGGTAGTCAGCAGATTGACCTTTCTCTTACTGTCAGCCAACGAAGCCAGTTGGATCGAGGGTGGGCAGACGCCCCTGATGAGTTCGGCGATTCCACGGTGCCCATCAGTGATCTGGTGAGAGATCATCTAGCAGCATGGATCTGCTGTTTCTCGTGCTCTCTATTTCATAGCAAATTGATTAACACTACTCGTATTAGTATCGTCGAGAGTCGGAACATCTCGCATTCAGTTGTAGAACGCTTCACTGGTTCGCGATTCTTGGTGTCTTACAGGTCTTCTGCATACACGGCATGGGAGAGCACTTCTGGTCCCAGCCTCCGCACCAGAGCACTGGTTCACCAGGTGCATTTGTTGAGAGTGTCCGAGAGTTTCGAAGTCTCATCAATAAGGGGCGCTCTGATGGGGATGGCCGAATCGAGTGAGATTTGCCAGGATCTGCTCAAACGAAGCATAGGAGCATTTTAGATGCATTCCTGTGGTGTGGGCGAATATCATCCACGAAGATGATAGAGACCTTGTTGGGCGTATCAAGGACATAACGCTACGCTCAGTCCCTCTCTTGCGTGAGTTCTCGACTCCTCACGAGAGGTGACCTGTTCTTCCATTCTTTCAGGCTCCCTTGCTAATGACGTAGCGGCAGACGTGATGTTCTACCAGTCTCCTATATACGAGAGCAAGATTCGTAGAGGTGTCATCGGCAGTATAAATACAGCGGTCAGTCGAACCTCCGTTTATCATACCACTATATGCCTTGCAGTTGACTGAGTGCATGGCGACGATAGATCAACGGGGGCATCCAAGACCGCGAGTTTCGATATTGGGGCATTCACTTGGATCGGTTATAGCGTACGATATAGTGAAGATACAAGAGAATAACGATGTAATAGAGAGGCTGACGATTTTCGATCACTCCCACAGCCGCGCGATCATTGCGTCCTTGCTTAATTCAACTCCTAAAGTTTCAGATAGTTTGGGTATAATATCAACCTTCTCGGTATTTTATTAGAATCATGCGTGAAATATTAATCGAAAATGTGAAACGTCGTTGAAAAACGTCAGTTGAAAATTAGTTTGACCTAGAAATGCTATAGATGTTGTGCTGTGTGGTAAAGTAGTTTCGGATTGATGCGAGTGTGGCTGTTTGGTGAACGCTGGAATTCACTAGTATGACGATAGAGAATCTCCTGAGATAACGTAATAGCCTTTCTCGTTCTCAGTTACCAACGGAATTCCGCCTTACGTCGGGCTTTGATGTGCATGTCTTGTTTCTGTGTGGCTCGCCTCTACCATTGTTTCTCACATGTCGTGGAGTAGCGCGTGGAGATATTGCTCCTGTGGTGAGCACGAGGCGTTCACATGACCATTGAGCTGAGTTCCGTTCAGTCCAATTGTTGCCGCCTCTATAACGTATTCAACCCGACGGATCCAGTAGCTTATCGAATAGAACCGCTGATTGCTCCTGACTGCAAGGCAGTGAACGCTCATCATGTAGTGCAACTACATGACTGTGATGGCTGCTGGTGGTGAGGTGTTTGCTATTGATTTTTTAGGTGCCTTTCTATAGTGGAGGGGGCGGTATACAGAGGCATGTTCAGGTGAAGAGGTTCGCCGAGTCGGCTTTCGAAGTTGGTGTCACCAATACGCTCATGAGGCCGGTGAAAAATCTTCTAGGATTTGACTCAGCGGAGGTATGAATAGTTGATCGAATCAGCGGAATTTGTTTCTATGTCCTTCACAGAAGAAAAAATACAGCGAAGTTGTGAAGAAAATAAAGAAGGCCAACCGTGGCGAGAGAATCGATTGGGTAATGCCTGTTCATGTTAGCGAGATGAACAGCTATTTTCAGGTCTTGCAAGATTCGTTCATAGAGTCAGCAGGGGAGTACGTGGCTGCGGTCGCGAGTCACTGCAAGTATTTCGGCAACCCGGACTTTGCCTTTTTTGTCCGAGACAAGATCAACGATGAATATCATAGTAGCGCCGATGAATCCGATAGTATCGAGCCGGCCGAAACGTCTGTTTCTATTGTGAAGTGATATTCTCATGCCTTGGCATCCTTTCAGTTCTCTGTCCTTTCTAACTGTAATACTCTAGCCTTGAATTTGTATGGGGTCCCTGGCTGAACCACTCAGTATCGCTGCTGAGTTAGTTGAGAAGGCTTCGATAAGAATCGTTCCGTGCTATACTCGGTCACTAATCGCTGGTACTACACCGTAGAGAGGCAGTCACATTAGAAGCGTACTGACGATAAATACGAGCAAGTAGAGTATAACTGCGAGTTGTATAATAAGAAGCAAAAAGTGTCTTTGACGTAAAATGTCTTTAATACTGTCATTGCAACGCAACGCAACGCAACGCAACGCAACGCAACGCAACGCAACGCAACGCAACGCAATGCTTATTGCCGGGCTTTACGGGCTAGCAGCCGATCGCCCTCAAACGTACAATAGCCGGCTCAGAAGCACCCAAAGAGACAGTGAGGCTATAACCCCGTCGACATCAGAGATATGTGGCTGCTACTACTACAACGAGAGAGAAAGGTAGATAATGCAAAGAGCGGGGCCAGGTATAATACCTAAAATAGGAAAAAGGGCGTAAAATGATAGAGGAAGAAATACAACTACTATAAAGAGGACGATATAGACCCCAGGCAGCTCTAACATATGCACAGGTGATGACATCGCACGATATATGCTACGAGAAGCACAGGGAGGGTAATGAACCACCAGAACAGGGTTTACACGGCAGACAGAAGACAGCTGCGGTTGGGTAGGGGGAGTAAGTCAAGTCGACGACGGTACTATAGATGCTCCTCTTGCTCCTTCGGGACTCGGCAGAATACACCGGGATCATAACATGAACACGGCGATGGTGAACATGGACAGTAAGATTGTCGAAAGCGAGAAGACATCGCGATGGTTACCGGTTCATACAGTAGACCATGGTAGACCATGCTCGCTGCAAAACCAACTGAGGCAGTATTCGAAAAGCATAATAGCCCACGGCCAGTGGTGCTGCACGTAGTGTTGACGTCTTGTCCACCAAACGATTTCAGGCACGACGCCGAATTGATAGTACCTGGAACGACAAGGAAGAACGACTAACGCGGGACGAATGCGAATGCATTAAATGAGACACCTGAGCGAAAGAACACGGGAGCAACTGTTGGGCAAAGACAGTGGCAAGTACGGCGTAACTCAGGGGAAAGAAAGGCCGAAGCCTGACAAAAGCCAGGGGAAAGGTGAAAGCAATCCTCGACAAGTAGACAGTGATGCACGAATATCATGAGACAAAATCGTGAGAAAGAACGGTGTGGCATGAGCTATAATGCAAGGGTAAGATACAGCAGGTATACACATAGTAGCAGCCCGCCGAATGAAACGCTAGAAAATAGCTAAACAGGCATCAACGGAGAGAAACCCCACCATACTCCAAGGCACCCGCTGAGGGATGTACGAGTATAGGCAGAGGTGGTCAAGGCTTGGCACCGGCTATACCGAACCGGTCACCCCCACGCCACGTTGAGGCGCCAAGACCTGTGGGGGTGTAAATGGAACTTCGGAAATTTGTTGATGAGACTTTCAAGGTGTAGATCTTGCTCTCTTACGAGTTCCTAATGGATTGACCATCAGTGGAAATATGCGAGAGGGGAAATGATCGAACTGTTGTCACCTACCAGTGTGGGACCCTATCAGTTCGGATGAATTCTCCTGGAGTTTTCCTCCAGTGCGTATCTAGCCGGCGCGATATCGGTGAGCCGAGGAGAAACCGCGAGAACCAGAGAAGAGCCAGGTTCGAATCACCACGCTCGTATTTTAGGGTGCTGTACTTTTCGCGGCGGACCATTCGCCCGATGTCTTCCTTCAAGAAGAGCGTCATGGGAATATTTGATCGCTGGAAAGCGTCTACGTGCAAGGCAAGCTTGCAGGTGACTTTTCGCTGTCTATATGCCTCCACCCTACCTTCATTTTTCATTGTTTAGCTGGCGGGCAAACGTTGCACACTACAGAGGAACAAAGTGATCAAGTGGCAGCGAATAGCTGAGCGTGAGATAGCGGAGATGCTCCGGCAGGTGACTTGAGTCAGTGTGGGTCATCTTGTTTGATAGTCTAACGGCTCTAGGGGCGAGAGGAGAAAGCTAGGATCAAGGCAGAGCAGCTGATCGCGAATCAGAAATTGGAGAGTGCCTATGATATTTTAGAGACACAGTGCGAGCTACTCTATACGAGGATTCAGTATATTGATCAGTCGAAAGTAAGGTCGCTGTTGGATTTGAGACCGTTGGCATCACCTCTGGTGAAGGAATGTCCTGCCGATCTCATCTGCCCTATCGCCACGATGATCTATGCTGGGGTGCGCTTGACGGTACCCGAGATGGCTAACTGTGTGAGGCAATTTGAGCTGAAGTATGGCCGCATTTGGTGTCAACAGCATATCGATAATTCCACTCAAGATGTAGCGCCGAGGTTTGTAGGTAGCAGAAAGCGGTAATACGAGGGGCTTGTTTTTATGCTTGTTTCATGTAGGTCTTCTGACGATCACATCCCCAAGCGAAAGTATGATCCTAGATACGTTGGACGAGATAGCTGATAAGTTCGGTGTGGGGTCAGATAGGCTCCTGCTTGCCCTCGAAAGAAGGTTCAGGTGGAGTGGAAGCGCCCTTCGACGATTGAGGAGAAGTTAGCTGATGCATTGACTATCTCGCATTCCTCATCTATACCCGCGTCCACGACGCCGCCTAGTGTCACACAACAGCAGATCTCTCCTAGTTCGAGTGAGCCTACGGGTGAGACGGAGCAAAGCTTTGGGCTTTGGGAATAGTGTTTCTCTTAGTTCTGCCGGAGTCATCCTCGACCCCGGATAAGGACACTACTGGCTTTGTACCGAATCCGAAGGCAGATGAGCTTGTCTTTGAGGATTTGGATAAGGAAGAACAGTCCATCAGCAACTCACGTAAGATACGGAGTATGATGGATCATTGAGCCTCAGGTCCTTTCCCTGCGGGCCACACCTCAGCCAGTAAGGCTCTGCCAGCGATCAACCCACAAGGCACTCCGCGTCGACCGAGTACTTTGGTAGTTTGCCGCCTTGTAGCTGACTCGTATCCTCCAGGGTGTCGCTTCGACATTCCCAGTCCATCTGCCTTTGCCTCTCCCCGTCATCCTTCCCTACGTAAGAAGATACGTGGTGAAGACGAGGAAGATGGGAACTTCTCGTCAACTCGAACATCAATGAATGCACGTCAGAAATCGAGTAGGATGCGTTTGTACCTCTGGTGTTGCAGGAAGAGTATAGTGTTTTATGCTATGGTGTATCAAGGATTGCAATGTTTCCTTGCCACTGATGCTATTACTATCCCGACGCGAGCGTATCGGAGTGTGTAGGGAATCTTCCTAGGTCGGGTTCGGATGCCGAGACAAGGTGGGAGAAGGGGAGATCGGAGATGCAGAATTCGATGAACTACTGCAGCGATTCAACAAACTCAAAGATATCTAGCTCTTTTGTGCGTCGCTCCGCTGTTATTATTTCACAGCTTTCTCAAATTTTTGAATGCTCCATGGGCGGCAGCTATAATACGGGATCTATCATTCATTCTGCATGTTTCGCTTCGCTCATTGAAGGCATAGTGTTTGCTCGCGTATGGTGTCGCATGGTATGACTCATATTATGCTGTGCAGTGCTTGGGCTTGCACGGTCCCTTTTCTCTTGAAGTTTTTCTGCAGAGACACTAGGTGGGAAATGCTACCACATTCCGAGCCAGATGAAGGTATACGACTCTCTTGCTGGGCAGTGTCGGCTTCTGTACGAGCGTGCAATGAGACCGGGCGAATCGATT
>NW_003210321.1:85589-133848 GCF_000006405.1 Perkinsus marinus ATCC 50983
TGGATGGCTATCAGACTCTACCCGCGTCACGCCTCGTTCTACCGCCACCTTCCCATGCGATCAAACGAGTGTCGCAGTGTGTCACCTCGCTGATCTACAAGCAGCTCGTCCGCCAAACCGGCATATAGTGAGATTAGTTCCCTGGCTGAAAATGTCCTCGGGATTGGACGCTGCTTCCGCCAGAATGCAGGGCTCTCCTTCACGGTATGATGCACCTGTTACGGGTGCAAAGACGACCTACGATGAGTTTCGCCTTCGCTTGGAGGCCATCCGGCTCGGTACATAGGATTCCTATTACGAATCCTACTTTATAACCCTCTTTGTCGGGAGGCAGCAGCAACGTCCATGTGGGAATTCAAGATTAGTCTCAAGAATACGATAGGGTGTTATTGTTTGGTAGAGGGGAGTGTTTGTGTACTTCACACGGTCAGGTTTGATTCGGCATGCCTGGGAAGCGCGGCGGTCGGCATTACTCGAGACATGATGCTAAGCGGCGACGGGCGATCGAGAAAGTCCCCTTGGAAGGATTGGACGCAGACGCTAGAGGTACTATGGGACGCCATAGAGATTGGGGGAGTTTATTTTCTCTTAGGTGTAATCATAACGTGCAATTTGCCCAACCGTGTCAAAACGGCCACAAGGGATATAATACGCTTATTCGAGCTCCATTGGGCTGCTATCAACCCCGATGCTGATAAGAAGTCTACTTCAGAGGAGGGCACAGCGAATGTTAGTGAAAGCATTGAGGCCGAGCTGGCTGAGTTGAAGGAAGAGAAGAACAGACTGTTCCGTTTCGGGGGAGACGTTTGCCGAGGAGTGGTATTCATTCGTTTTGAGGCCGGTGTCACCATGAAGCCATCAGAGTTTGTGCACAGTCTGCTGAAATCAAAGGACCTCACTGCACCAAGCAATGTGTGCCGGGTACTGTTATTAATTGCATAGAAGTGCCCTTGGAGATTTCATGTTTTCAGATATCACCATTGGACATTGTTCGAGCTCCCAATCCTGACTCGTTGAAGGTGATGGGCGAGAAATTCGTGGCGGAGCATTTGGGCAAGGAGAGTCAGGGCACCGAGACGTGGAAGATGGAGATCAACAGTCGCAATATGAGTGATACAATAATAACATCAAATACCAATACTATATAGAGTTTGACGTCGTCTTCAGACGAAGTCTGGCCAGGATGGGCAATATGCATATGGTAAACTACGTGTGTTGATGACAATATTGAGATTCAGATGAAATTTATGGAAATTCTCATTGATTCTTGTACATTTCTACCCGATTTCACGGGCAAGCTTCTATATGTAGTGAGGAAACTCTTGAGGTCAGTTGAGGAAATCAAACATGAATTTAAACACTGAGCCTGCCTTACTAGCGCCGTTTGGATTCAGGACTACGTTGATGATGTGGTATGCATTAGGTAACATGAAGCGGCAGATGGTGTTGGATCTGGTCAGCCCTTTTGTTGATGACGATAAGCATGCGGTGTCGATAGTTGGAGCGGAGTTGACACTCTTAGTTGAGGTAAGTTCTGTAGGCTCGAAAAGAAGGGAATGTTGGTGAAGGACCTGTTGCTAGTTGAACGTACCGTATCTCTGCAGGTGAACCAGTTGTTGTGCGGCATGAGCCTCTGCCGAGAGTTCGAGCCTTTGAATAAATACCATGTGGGAAAGTGCCTTGGGTATGGCTCCGATGATGAGAAAGATGACGTTAATGGTGACGATAAAGAGTAGCAACGTGTTCAGAAGTTTCACCAGTAATCAGTGAATTACTTCTTGCGTTCGTGGCGTAGTGATGACCGCTTCCCCGAAGGCCGGGGCTGCCTAATGCTAGTGTCTTTGGTAATCTCTGTGGGAGTAGTAGTTGTTGTCATTCATACAGTGAACCATGGCCCGTCGCTACGATAGTCGTACTACTACGTTTTCCCCGGAAGGCAGGCTTTATCAGGTAACACTTTCGAACATACTCAGCTCATTGAGACGGCGTTAGAATATAGTCGACCGTGGGCACAGTGGCGTGAAGAACTCTGATGTATTCGGATCAGGTTGAGTATGCGATGGAGGCTATCAACAATGCCGGATCGACGGTTGGTGTGCTCGGCAAGCAGTGTGTCATTCTGGCTGGTGAAAAGAAGACTATCAGGTATTGTTACCTGCGCCCTGCTGATGAGATGTATCTGTCCTTAGTAAACTCCTCGAGTCTGGTAAAGCGAGTGAGAAGATCTATCCCATAGATGACCATGTTGTGTGCGCTGTTGCTGGTATCACAAGTGATGCCAACGTTCTTATTAATCAGCTGCGACTGTCAGCTCAGAGGTAGAGGCAGAAGCAATCACAGTGGCCAACAGTGATGGTTAATATAGGTATCGCTACGCGTATCAAGAACCGATACCAGTAGAAAAACTAGTGACCAGCATATGCGATGTGAAACAACAGTGAGTTGACTCATTCGTATGACTGACCTTGCGACCCCCGTGTATGGCAGATACACTCAATTCGGCGGTCTCCGTCCCTTTGGTGTATCCTTCCTCTTCGCTGGCTATGATGACCACTACGGATTCCAACTGTCGGTGTTCTCCTTGCCCAACGTTGATCATTACGGTCGTGCAGGTACCACACTGACCCTTCTGGCAATCTCAGCGGGTGGAAGGCCACGGCTATTGGTGTGAACAACCAAACGGCACAGGGCATCCTCAAAACTGATTGGCATGAGGACATGTCCACTAAGGTTGGTGTGGCGACTGTGGTTCTTCACATGAGTGATGATTCGCCTCAGGACTGCTTGGATCTAGTAGCCAAGGTATTGGTGAAGTCTATGGACACTGCTACGCCCACGGCTGAGACCCGTGAGTCGACCGACTTCCTGAGTGTGATTTCATTGATGCCTGCTCAGTTGAATTTGGTGTCCTGACTCTCAACAAGGATAAGGAGGTCGCTTTCAGAATGCTTTCTGATGATGAGATTAATACGCTCATGGCGGCGGCCAAGCCTGAGAAGCCTGACGGTGAGTCTATCCTTTGAATATGGTATCTCGGTATCTGTTCTGTTTTAGATGAGGAGTGATAAACACCATAGATGTGAGTACTGGAAAGGCTAGTAACCTGCCTTTTTAAATGACACCGTTTCGCCATCACCAGTCTGTTGTGTTTGTAATGAAGCTAAGGGGCTCCTGTAAGTAGCTTGCGTGAGATATGCGATGGAGTGGGGCCGCAGTAAAGCACTTGCGTGGTGTGAAGCAGCAACATGTTCAGGAGATGCAGGATAGACTTTGGGGGCCGATGAAGGGCATGCCGGGTAGTGCAGGGCAATGTGGCTGGGGCGAGAGCTAGTTGGCTCCATCTGTGTATTGTTGGTCTCCATAACCTCTAGTTGATGGTTTCTCGCTAATTTAGGTGAGCGATGGTTTCTGAAGCCGTTAGAGGGCCCGAAGTATGCTGAATGGTACTTTCCTAGTAAATACAACGTCCCAGAGTTCAAGGTTGGAGACTATTTCGAGATGCAAGCAGAGCGTTATCATAGGAAGAAGCACCCTGCGATGGATCAATTTGACAAGGTTGGTTGGAACTTTGCAATCGCCCTGCTCGAAGTGGCTAAGTGTCCCAGGTCATGCATAGGGTGTATAAGCACAAGGATCGGATAAGGGCCTTCCTGTCACAGCTAGATGAGGAATCCTTTCGGAAGGAGCCAGCGTTTCAAGACCTCCATGCGATGTAGCATTTGAGGTCATGCACTAGGTTAACACTGCAATAGGTATCGTCTGATGGACTCTGAGAGCCCATTATCGTTCCAAGTGCCCGAGAGGATCTACCGCGAAACTCCACCGATGTTTGGTCCGGGGTACGTCCCTGGTGGGTCTGGAAGCACCGAGGCTGCGGAAGTCGACTTGGGTAGTTTGGTTGTCGGGCAGCGTTGTAATGAGGTCGTTGGTGTCAGAGAATGGGAGGCTCTTCGAGAAGGCAACAGATGAGCTCATGTTCTTGATGTCCTTACTAAAGGACAATCTTGGAAACTTGGACTATGAGAAGATCGATCGCAGAATCACTGTAGTGCTCTGCTCTAGCTCGCTAACCTGTAGCAGGGAAATCCGAGGCTATTTACCATCTAGATGCATGCTAGTACGCCTGCCGAGGCAAGGTCTATGGCAATGGACGCCCTCCGGGAGCACGAGATACCCATACCGTGGTCTGGCGCTGCGGACGTTCATCTCGAGTTCGATGAAACAGAGGTCGCTAGCGAGACGGGGCTGGATATCGTGGTAGGACTATCGCCAGTGGGCATCGTCGGTGGTGCATCCCCGAGTCGCTGACTGACCGAAGTGGTTGGAGGGAATATGGCCATACTAGGGTCTTTCAGGACGAGGGTTCTTCAGTACGTTCTTTGCTGGAAGAGGACAATCTGGAAGCGACAGCAGGAATGGAAGCTCTCGGAGGCCTGACAGAGGAGGACATTTATCGGGAAAGTGGTTATGACGTCGCTGCTACATCTAAAGAGGAAGAAAAACGGGAAGGTAGAAACGAGGGACCAAGAGCGATGACGGTCGGCTCAGTGAGATTCGAGTGACGGCGAAAAATATAAATAAATGCATTTGCTCCTATCTAGTTCGGTTACTTGTTCTTAGTCAACGAATTCGACCTGCCGCCTAGCGGCGAGTTTGATGCCGAGCTGACGGCGGTCGATGATGACGGTGCCGTGGAAGTACCGACTACCCCCGTCAGGACGCTCAAACATGTTCGTCTCAATATGAGATTTGGGAACTCGGACTTCTCCCCCAAACTGTTAGAGAGTAGAAAAGCAGCATATGTAAGTGAAGCGATATCCACTCAACAGTAGCATAATATTACTGGTGTTCAGCGTCAACGTCGTAAACAGGCTAGATCGAGGTTTAAGGAAATAATGTTTCCGTCAAACCGGGTGGGCGGAGAAGAGCTAGCTGGGTTTCAAAGTTGAACCCTCGAATTCCTCTCGCGTATCTGAGCTTGGATTCTGTATTTGCCGAGCTCCGCAGGGAGGGGGCAGGTTAGTCGGTGGGTTTCAGAATCTCGAGTCCCCGATTCCAAAGCGTCAACGGCTGTTCATGGAACACCGCCATCGCTTCGTGGATCCTCTATTCCGGTGAGTGGAGGCGAGTTCGTGCGGCTTGACCCTTGGGTGAGTTCAGACGCCGGCGCCTGAAGTATATGGAGAGACTCACTACGGGGAAGACGAAACCAAAGGAGAGGAAATACCACGGTTATTATATAGTTCATCCGGACAACAAGAAGAGATGGCCGTCGAATCTGGGGTCGGTCACCATCCCTTGGCCCAGTCCATACCACTGAGTTTGCTCCATGATGGGTTGCTAAACATGTTTCTGGAGCGAAGAGTGGGCTCGTGTTCTGATAATGATCGGGTCATAGTTTAAGGGAGGTATTGACCACTTTCAGAAAGAAGTCTCAACAATATCACTAGTATTACGACCACTCGGCCAAACTGACTGTTTGTATTCGTGCTTTGACTATCGGGTAGTCTCACGGCTGTCCCGGTCTCCAAGTCTGGACAAGTTGAACGATCCCTCTCAAAGGTAAGTTCAGTATGTCAGCTGTGGGGTTCGAACCCACGCGGATTTCTCCACCAGAACTTGAGTCTGGCGCCTTAGACCACTCGGCCAAACTGACTGGTTGCGTGAAACTTTTCACTATTGGGTAGACTCGGGGTTTTTAAACTATCTCGATCTCCAAGTCGGGACAAGTTGGACGGTCCCTCTCAAAGGTAAGTTTAGTATGTCAGCTGTGGGGTTCGAACCCACGCGGATCTCTCCACCAGAACTTGAGTCTGGCGCCTTAGACCACTCGGCCAAACTGACTGCTTGTAGAAATCTTTGCACTATTGGGTAGTCTCAGGGTTTTTAAACTGTTTCGGTCTCCAAGTCGGGACGAGTTGGACGGTCCCTCCAAAGGGTAAGTTTAGTATGCCAGTTGGGGGGTTCGAACCCACACGGATTTCTTCACCAGAACTTGAGTCGAACCCACGCGGATTTCTCCACTAAAGCTTGAGTCTGGTGCCTTAGACCCCTATGCGATTATGAGATTCGTTAACTAAGTGACCCTACGCGGCGTGGCTGACAGCCTCAATTGAATTCTCTATAGTTCATCAGCGTTTCCTACCACCATAATAATGCTTGACATCGCCACCATACTTGGTGCCATCGGAGTTTCGGATGCTCTCTCTGAATGCAGAGAGAGCCCTGAGTAAGCTACGAAGGAGCTGGTCTTTCGGCTGATAGCCCTATTGTGAAGACAGGGTCATGGTCGCTATGATTGAACGTCTTTCAGATACCAAGCTCGTGGTAATATCTTCAACTTAGATGCTGAAGAGGAATCGACCATCTCCCAGGAGGTTAAATATCACCAATGTAACCATGGCGGATTTTTGTACTCAGGACGCTTCCTGCGGCAGTTCATTGATGCCGGCTGCTATATCCAGCTCCAAAGGCTTCAAGAGAGTTCAAGATCTGTATGCTGAAATGGGAACTAGGGTGAGACTCTGAAACATTCTTATAGGCATACCCGGATTGTGAGTCTCTTCAAATCAGGTTTCCAAGGCTTTCGAGGCTGTCCCTATGCCTGTGGTTGATCTGACGATGCCGATTGAGATTGCCCAGGAGAAAGCCTCGAAGGGGAATTAATCGACATGAAGCAGCGTGGCGTTTTTTGTTGTCCTCTCCGGTTCCATAGCTGCAAACCCATGCTGGCAAAGGGGCGCTTTTGCCCATCCGTGTGTTGTTAATGACTGAATCGCTATTGGGTTTGTTCTGAATCGGGGACCATTCTATTGGTGGTATCTTCCCTCGACTATGCCGATATCGTGCGGCGCTCGTTTTCCTCTCTGGCAGTGTTTATAGCTTAACTCATGCCCAGCGCGACAGACTCAGCTATAAGTACTGGGGACCCTTCTCTATCAGCTGTGCATACTAGAGACTCATCGAGCTCATCGGCTATACTCGGATCGGAAAGGGCGACTAACGGCCCCAGACTATACTCACGATGGCGCGTCTCGAAGTCTTTCCGGGATATAGAATGTCCCTTTCCCGAGACTAACAGTGTCGATGGTAGGGACCTGCCAGAGTACACCATCATCACGCGGCCAGCACTCAGGCCCTTATGGCTGCGTATCCTATCAACTGCTCGGCACAGAACATAACACACAAGAACTCGCTATCTGCTTACACGGCCTCAATGGGTCGAAGATGCTGTATTCGGATCTAGCGCAGGTTCTCTCAAGGAGCCGAATGGTGAGTCGAGACTCGTCGCTCGGCCATTCGACCACCTGGTTCCAAGGTTCTAACCTATGATATGTATGGTCATGGCCTTTCCAACGCTCCCCCAGTAGCCCATTGTACAGGGGCTGGAAAATGCTGCTGCCAGCAGCGGGCCTCCTACGATTTGGACTTTTTTGTAGACCAGCTCTACTTCCTTATGGATCATTTGAAGCTCATTGACCGCGACTTGATTATAAGCCTGATTGGATTCAGCTTTGGAGGAGCAGTGGCCGTCAGCTTCGCCGATAAGTGAGTGTCACGGAAGAGATAGCCTATGCACACTCCATGTCCCTGTAGGAACCCAGAGTTATGTCAGAGGCTCGTCCTCCTGAGTCCAGCTGGGTTCATCCCCATTAAACCATTCAGTTATCAGCTGCTACATTGCTGCCCTTGCTGTATTATTCCGCTAGCTCAACACTGCGTGTGCTCATGTATTTTCGCCCGCGACAAATTTGTGGCACAGCGAGCCTGTGCTATAGGAGACGAGCCTCGCACTGAGGTATGCACGGTTCATCATCGATGACGCACAAATGGTCATATTGTACTCGGTCGCAACGTTGTAGGCTGAGCTGGAGTGGCAAGAAATGTTCTGGCGTAGGGTAGTCTGGCAAACGCTAGTGAAGCGGGATGGCATCTCAAGCAGTCTTGCGATACTGGTAGCTTCCATCGTTCCGGCACCCTCACCTCATTCGTTGCTTTCGTTCAGGACCGAGTCCCTTTCTTTGACATGACGGCCGAGTACTCCCGTGTAGGGGAGCATCCAAGACCCGTGCTGCTGGTCTGGGGGATCAATGATCAGGTCAACCCTATAGAAGTCGCTAGCACTGTAGGTTCGGAAACCTCCTGTTCTCTCGCCATGATTATGGCTTGCAGGTGAAGAGATTTTTCATTAATGTCTACCTTCTACGAATACAAAATGCCGCACACTTGACGTTGTGTGAGCAACCCATAGTTACTTGCTCGTCTATTCTCAGTTTTTTGAATGTAGTTGTCGACTTGCACTCATTGACTCACAAACATTGAGTGTCGCAGGTACCAACTGATTTTCGATTTCAGCATGGCAACCAGGGAGTTTTACCACTGCAACAAGAGATGATGAACGACGCTGTCGGAGCGTCTAAGCCGCAGTCACCCGGTTCCGCGCTACGAGTCCAACTACCACACGCTCGAGACGTGTTCATTCCAGTGAGCACATCACAGCTCTCAGTTCCTGTAATGTCCGTGTGCTCAGCGCCATGAGGGTTCTACTCGCCATCCAGAATGTGCATTCGAGTGTGACATCGAAACCACCATCAACTGCGGTGATACGTCGATTGTGCATCAAGGCCTTGCAGAAGGGTCACCAATAGCATCAGTCAGTGATGGTCAACCACACAATGCCGAAATCTGATCCATCCTCCTGCGAAGACGATTCGATAGGGATCGCTTTCATAGCATTCAGAATCGCTCTTGATTATCGCAGTGTACAGTACTCGGTCATACCATTCCTAGAGGACACTTCGAGTGTCGTGTTAGGTATGTACAGTAGGTAGATACAATGTGTGCGGAAGATTATCCGTTCCGAACACACCTCGCGCTTAACTCTGGACCTATCAGTCCAAGAATCGAGCACAGGTTGGTGGAAGCTTTGAAATGGGCGCCCATCGGCAACCACCCAAAAAGCACGACGCAGTTACGAAGATCACTAACATGTTTGTCTTGCTCAGTAAGGTTCGATAATGTTGGACACGAGTTTGATAATCCATCGGAGCTCGAGAGTTCACCCGAGTATGACGACTGACCACTAGCTGAACACAACGCAGTTGATACAGCAAATGACATACGCATTGCTCAGAATGTACATCCTTTACTTTGCTAACTGCACATCAACTTTCCCACGACTGCATTCGTGCATCCTTGAATATTGTGTGGAACAACCGCAGCGATGGACCAGATCCGCAAGGCATGCTGGATGCTGCTGAGGATCAGCGTCACACGAAAGCGATCCCGGTTTGAGACTCGGACGTCGAATGTCTCAGATAGATGATCCCTACTCGAATGCCTCAGAGCTTGTCCAAACTGCCATCGGTGCGTCGCCGACTCGCTCTTCTACGTCTATTCTGTTTCTTCCTCGCCGGGTCACTTTTAGTCGCTCGAATACTCTCTCTCGAACAAGAAGTTTCAACGGACGCAGTGTGGGAACTAGAATCGATTCGCTTGCGAAACCAGGCTTCAACATCATCGTCCTGCACTCGTGAAGTACCCTTCACAGCCAGGCCGCTAGATCCGACTCGCGCCTCACGCAATTCCGGTACAAGTCGGCGACGTCTTTCCTCACATATCACGACGGCATCATTCAAGAGTCTGCGTCCTAGCTTCGAAGCCCGATCGCCAGCTTGAATGCTAGAGAGGCAACCCCGGGCATACTCCAACCAGATATCAAAGTCGGGCCATTGTTTGTCGGATTTACGGCTCCACGGCTTGTCAGTGACGAAATGGATCGCTAGCGGCGTGATGCCTGAAAGGAATGCTTGCTCAGTTCTAAACCGTAACTCATGATGCTGCAGTAAACACCTCTAGTCTGAGCATGCCAGTATCGACAACAGAATGCTTCCTCAAGATGTCTCCACTTATCCTGGAAATGGAGACTGAAGAGCCACTCGTCGGGACCAGCGTTGCATTTCGGATCACCGCACCTACGATCAATCAATGAGAGCGAATTCATTAAGCTCTATGACGGCACGTAGATAGAATACCGAATCTCACAAGAAGCTCACGCGCTAGCTTCATAGCACCTCGAGGATCCGATAGCACAAGAGTGTGAAACGAGGGAATAGGATGCTCATCACTGGGAACAGTCTGTGATCTTACTGGCCAACGCATAATCACACGAGGGTGAGCTGAGAGGCCCATTGAACCGCTATACTGATGCATGCATAGAACACAGATGAGGTAGCTTGAACTTGCCACAGCGGGAAGTATGGTGTGCACAGCACTCAATAAATCGCAGCTGTCATAGAAATGGTTAACGACCGAAGTTTTCCCCAGCGAAAACTCTCAACTGAAGGTGAACATTCGCATCCCTCAGCTCACCTTCCAACGTATCCATCCTTTTGTGACTCCTTCTCAGCCACTCGATCGAGGCACTTTCGGAAATGCTTGGCACCAGTGGGTAGTACCATGAGGCAACCCCGCATACCATATGATAACGCCAAGGCTCTCCTCAGGGATGCTGCGGGTACTTTATCACCAGTCTTGAGAGCCCGTAAGCGACCTTCTTTACCATCCAGCTTGTTCGCTTCGTCGCTACATATACCAGAAGGCGCTGGAGCAGTCAGCACCCGCGCGAAGAGATCATCAACCACCAAAACGTCAGCGTCGACAAAGACCACTTTTTGATAGCCTAATTTATACAGATTGAACACATGCAGTTTGGTAAGGCAAGAATCGATCCAAGAATCGTAGTGGCCTCCATAGCGCTTCCACCGCTTACCCATGGGCTCAGCCAGGATGGGGTCGACCTGAACTACATTGTCGAACACACATCGAAGTGCTTCGACATCGGCCATGCTGCGGTCCACAATACAAACCAAGTGGAACGGTACAGCGCTCTTAGAACAGTGTCGCCGAACGGAATGAGCCATGACCATAGCGCCTGCTATATAGGAAACGTCACCCATGACCAGTGTAGCTACGCATACATCTGGGTGTGGCGGGGGATCGGACATAGAGGAATGCTATCCCCGACGCAATGGAGACCGATGTTCAGATAACGCAGCGTCATAAAGCATATTGAGACGGAGTTCATCACGGGTCATGCGGCAGCATCCAAGTAGTTTACAACGCATCCCTCACCAGTTCCACGACAGTCATCATCTCCCGCTAGTTACTTCGGTCTACGGACCCTTTCGTTCCCACTCGGTCACGCGGAGAGTCTTCATCAGTTCCCACCGCCCAACGATAAGCGCGATTACGATACCGCGCCTAAAGCCAATACTAGGAGAGGGGACCGCGTTAGCCCACCATAATATCCTCAGCATGCGTATCAGTCGGCTCGATAATTCTATCGACGACGGCCTTCTTTGCAGCCATTGAAGTGTCCACCTCAGGCTGATAGGGAATTTGGAACGTATAGGACAGGGCGACTGGCAACTGAGTTACAGTCAGTCAACCGCTGTGTATCATATAGCACTCCAACTCGGGTCGGACCTACTCGGGTGAGAGGACTTGGATCCCAAGGAGGGTGAGTGTGCGCCTCAGGTTTAAATAGATCCGACTTGGTCTGAGCGTGGCCAGGATACTGAGATGAACTGTGGGCGATGGCTTTCCCTGTTGCCTCCACCGGTCGTGACAATGGAGGCGCCTATCATGATGCGCATCAAGGAGGGACTTAGAGTCCCCATTAGTTCCACCTCTGCCGATACTCTATAGAGCGGCTTTCTCTTGGCACGAGGTCTCCGCTTACATCGAGAACCTGGATCAACGAACATGTTGCTAGCAGCATCATAGAGTACATCAAATGGAAAGTACCCTCAGCTCGCCGCGATGCTCTCGCCGCATACGGGCTCTTCATATGCCCCGACCCTACTACAGTCGCATCGATCAAAAAGTAGCTGTTTCTCACTTCACACCTTGTTTCTTCGGCAAAGCTTCGTGACTGATCTTTCGCTTTCCTTTTGTCTTGGATTGCCGCTTGACCCTCTCCTTCTCTGGCGGTCTGGGACTCCGCAGTGCTCCCAATCGCTGCTGGAGTCCGCTCCTATCACGGGTGACATCTGAGGTTGTCACTCACGGAACAATGTAGTCCGCAAGCCCACCCGGGAGGATTTTGTCTCTTCCCCTCTGCGCCCATGAATCGCCGGAGGGGTGACGAAGGCTTTCTGCAGACATGAACGGCGTGGCCGTACCCTCAATGTGGCGCAAACCGATAGATGACGAAGCTCTTCCGTCCGCCATATCTAGTAAGAATTCGCCGGCACACGGATGAGAAAGATTCTCAGAACATTACCCCGCATGGCAGAGACATCGCGTACGTTGCTAGAGGAGTGATCCGCACCTCCTATAAGCATGAACGATGTGGCCGTATCCTCCCTGGAGCTCTTCAGTAGAGCTCGTTCATCCGTTCCAACTAATCGAAGTTCGTCTGAACTTGTATCACAAAGGGTCCCAGGAGATTACCCTCCGCGACAGAGACCGCACGTAGATTGCCAGAGGCATGGTCCGCCCCTTCTGAACGCATGAGCGATGCAGCCGTATCTCCGACGGAGTGCACGCCAGTAGATAACGGAGGTCTCCCATCCGCTACAACTAGCAGAAATCCGTTGGAGCAAGTATTGGAGATTCTCAGAACATTACCCCGCACTGCAGACATATCGTCATATGCATGATCAACACCTTCTGTAGGCATGAACCGTGCGGATATATCGTCGATGGAGCGTTCGTCAAGCGGGAGCGGAGGTCGTTTATCCGTTTCAACTAGCCAGAGTTCGTCGGATCGCGTATCGAAAGGATTCTCAGAACATTACCCTCCCCGACTGGGACCTCCGGTAGATCACCAGAGGGACGATTCGCACCTGCTGTCGACAAGTACGGTGCAGTCATATCTTCACTGGAGCGCATGCCAGTCGATAACACAGCTCTTTCATCCGTTCCAGCTAACAAAAAATGCGTCAGGATGTGTGTCGAAAGGATCCTCAGAACATTACCCACAAGAGCGGAGACCTCCAGTGGATCACCAGAGGGATGACTCGCATCTTTTGTAGACGTGAACAAGGTGGCTGTATCTTCACTGTAGCGCACGGCAGGCGACACCGGAGCTCTTCCATCGGTTCCAACTAGCCAAGATTAATCGGAGTACATTCACTAAAGCTTCAAAAAATCACCCCGCATGGAAGAGATCTCGCGTAGATCATCAGAGGCATGATCCGCACCTTCTGAAGGCATGAACGGTGTGGCCGTATCTTCGCCGATGGATAACGGATCCCTCCCATCCGCTCCAGCTAGCGATGATTCGTCAGCTCGCGCATCTAATAGATCCTTCCAATGTTCCCCTCCGCAGCAGAGACCTTACGCTGAACGTTGGAGGTATGATCTGCATCTTCCATAGGCGTGAAAGTTGAGGCTGGATCCTCACTGGAGCGCACGGCAAGCGATGACGGAGTTCTTCCGTCCGTTCCAACTAGTTAAAACTCGTGAGAACGCGCATCGGATAGTCCCAAGACATCACCCTCCACGATCGGGACCTCATGTAGATCGCCAGAGGCATTATCCGCACCTTCTGTGTGCACGAACGGTGCGGTGGCATCGTCAAAAGAGCGCACGCCGGTCGATAGCTGAACTCTTCCATCCGTTCCAACTGGCAAAAATCGTCGAAATGTGCATCGGAAGGAGCTACAGAATGTACATTCCACGGCGGAGCTCTCGCATAGCTCGCTACGAACATGATTCGTACCATCTATAGGCATCAACGGGGCCACCGCATCATCACTGGTGCACACATCAGCCAGTGCCGGAGCTCTGCCATCCGTTCTGACTGTTAGGAAGGTGTTGGGACGGATGTCGAAAAAGCCCAAGAGCATACATTCTTCGGCAGAGGCCTCACGCAGATCATCAGAGACATCCGCGCCCTCTGTAGGCATGAACAGTGCGGTCCTTTCCTCAATGGAGAGGACGTCAGTGGATAGTGTATCTCTTACATCTGCTTCAGCTAGCAAGGAGTCGTCACCACGCGTACCTGACAGGCCTTCGGGACATTCCCCTCTAGAGTAGAGACCTCACGGAAATCACTAGGGGAATGGTCTGCATCTTCTAAAGAGGTGAGCGATGTGGCCATGCCTTCACTAGAGCGCCCGCCGAGCGACAAGGCAGCTCTTTCATCCGATCCAACTAGCCGAAACCAGTCAGGACGCGTATCATCAGGAGCCTCAGAACATTACCCTCCGCGACGGGGATCTCAGGTAGATTTTCGAAAGCAGGGTCCGGACCTGCTGAAGGCATGAAAGGTGGAGCCGCATCGTCGATAGAGCGCATGCTGGTCGATAACGGAGCTCTTCCATTCGTTCTAACTGGTAGAGAGCCGTTCGGACGCGTATCGAAAGAAGCCTCAGAACATTACATTCTTGGGCAGAGACCTCACGCAGGTCACCAGAAGGGTAATCTAAATCTTCCGTGGTCATGAACGGTGCGGCCGTATCGTCACTGGAGCGCACACCTGTCAGTAACAGAGCCTTCCCATCCATTCCCATTAGCGAAGAGTCGTTGGGATGCGTATCCAAAGAAGCGTAAGAACAATACCTTCTCCCGCAGCGATCTCACGCAGATCGCCTAGAGTATGGTCCGCGCCTTCCGTGGGCATGAACGGTGCAGCCACATCTTCAACGGAGGGGAAACCAATAGACAAGGGAACTCTTCCATCCGCTCCAGCTGGCAATAATCCGTGAGGACGCGAACCAAAAAGATCCTCACGGCATTACTCTCCACAACAGACGCCTCACGGGGGTCGTCAAAGGGATTATCTGCATCTTCAACCGACGTGAACGAGGTAGCCGAATCTCCACTGGAGCGCACGCCAGGTAATAACGGAGCTCCTCCATTCGATCCAACTAGCCAAGATTCGCCAGAATACGTATCGGCAAGAGTCTTAGAACCTTACTCTCCACAACTGAAACCCCACGTAGATTGTCGAAGGCATGATCCAAACCTTCTGAAGACATGAATGGCGGAGCCGCATCGTCAGTACAGCGCACACCGGGCGGTAACGAAGCTCTTCCACCCGATCCAGCTAGCAAAAATTCGTCAGAACGCGTATCGAAAGGAGCTTCTAACCATACGTTGCACGGCAGGGACATCATACAGATCGCCAGAGGCATGGCCCACACCTTCTGTAGGAATGAACGGTGTGGCCGTATCGCCAATGGAGCGCGAGTCAATAGCTAACGGAGCTCTTCCATCCGTTCCAACTAGCAATAATTCGTTGGGACGGGTATCGAAAAGAGTCTCATTACCCTCCACAACAGCGACGGTATCTCCAATGGGGCGCACGCTGATATTCGACGGAGGTCGTCGTTCCTCTCCAACTAACAATGATTTGCATGTCGAAAAGAGCCTCAGACTTACCATTCCTGGCAGGGAGTTCATGTAGTCTCCCAGAGGAATGATCTGCATCGTGGATAGCAGTGGACGCTGCGACCATAGCTCCACTAGAGCTCGAGCCATTCGATGATGGAGCTCCTCTATCCGGGCCAACTACCGAAAATTCACCAGGATGCATTCCGGAAAGAGACCGGAAAGAGACCCAAATCGTTACTCTCCGCGGCCTCGGCACTTCCCTTCGTAACAGATTCTTGCCCATCGGTTGATGATACGGTAACATCCATCTCGACGAGCGAGAGTAAGCCACTATACAACTCTCTCGTCTACCTTAGGCTTCCCTCCTCTAGCAGCAAGCTCACGTAAGCGAGGTTCAAGCATAGCGAAGACCGAATCCAGGGCTTGGCGGTACTTGTTCACCCTGAAGCCAAGAGTCAAGACGCTTGACAGTCAGACAAGTGCCCGAATCAGCCTAGGGCTGTGATAGCCGTGCTAATGTGGTATCCTCCCATTCTGCACTCACGTCCACTGTAAAGACTCTTTACTCAGCATCCACATGAGTACGTCGTCTGCATGACTATCTGTGTGCTGGAAACCATCTCTGAGAGGCTCGCAATAATATCAATGTCGCACTGGGACGGACGAATGGGGCCACTATGCCCGAGGATGAGGAATCCACATACACTAGTGACGACAGAAATTTGGCCCGTAGGTTAACATGAGTCCATCATATTTGCGAATAAGGAATTAGGTTCATCTACCCGTGCTTCAGCGGGCATATCGGCCCCATTTGCCAGATAGATTTCTGAATGATATACTCTGTAGTGGGCATACCGGCCCCATTTGCCAGATAGATTTCTGAATGATATACTCTGTAGTGGGCATATCGGCCCCATTTGCCTGATATACTTCTGAGTGATATACTCTGTAGTGGGCATATCGGCCCCATTTGCCTGATATACTTCTGAGTGATATACTCTGTAGTGGGCATATCGGCCCCATTTGCCTGATATATTTCTGAATGATATACTCTGTAGTGGGCATATCGGCCCCATTTGCCTGATATATTTCTGAATGATATACTCTGTAGTGGGCATATCGGCCCCACTTGCCAGATAGATTTCTGAATGATATACTCTATAGTGAGCATATCGGCCCCACTTGCCAGATAGATTTCTGAATGATATACTCTATAGTGAGCATATCGGCCCCACTTGCCAGATAGATTTCTGAATGATATACTCTATAGTGGGCATATCGGCCCCACTTGCCGGATAGATTTCTGAATGATATACTCTACAGTGGGCATATCGGCCCCACTTGCCAGATAGATTTCTGAGTGGTATACTCTGTAGTGGGCATACCGGCCCCACTTGCCAGATAGACTTCTGAATGGTATACTCTGTAGTGGGCATACCGGCCCCATTTGCCAGATAGATTTCTGACTGATATACTCTGTAGGGGGCATATCGGCCCCATTTGCCAGATATATTTCTGACTGATATACTCTGTAGTGGGCATATCGGCCCCATTTGCTAAATAGACTCCTTTATCATTAATACTCACAGAAAGCGCTTAAGAGTGAACTTTCTCCTCCTCAGAGAATTTCCCTGATGTGACAAATCTACGTCGAGCCCAGCATCGGTCAGCTCGTCGATAGGATTGAATCCACGACAAACGACGTAGATCCCTACACGAAGGCGCTCTTGAGGCTGTCAAAGTTTTCATAGTTACCGAGGTTGGTGGTGTCGTCCTCGTCCACCTCAATGCTGACTTCAATGAAATAGTCAGTGAAGTGTCGAAGTAGGAAAAAGAATGTTGGATGATGAACGACGCCATACCACTGCATTACCTATGCCAGCAGCTCCAACGCCTCGGGAGCTTTCAAGACTCACCAAAGTCCCCCCTCTCGCAAGATGCTTCAACATCAAAGAAAGCTGTATGGTCAGTGACCGTAAAACCTTACGAAACCTTGATCCCCTGGTGAGTCCCAGATAGAAGGTCTTTGCTTCGGAGTATCCGGGTGGCGCAGTCGGATCGGCAACTTCCCCTTCCAATGGAATGGAGAGGCACGGCACTGCGCTGGATACCATAGCACATTTGAGTCACGAAAGAAGAGGCTACCAGTGTCGTAATCGCGTGGGTCGAATTCGTCCTGGAGTGGGCATCCAGAAGCGGCCACCAACATCGTAACGAGGGCGAAATGACCTTCAATAGCAGCCAAGCTACAGGACGTTCTAGCTGATACTGTGGTTGAGCGCGCGCTTGGAGATGGATCTTCGTCTAGGCAACAATCATTGCCCTATGGTATTGTTTCTCTCGATCGAGCCTGTACTACGTTCTGCATCGAAGATTGCATGCTCAACGACTTCCCATGTCTTAGCGAGAAGGGAGTCCCGCAGGTCCCCGTCGGTCAACATTGAGTCACCTGCGATGAACTCTGTAGAGTTTCCTCCGATCACACGTGACGGATGGAATGCGCTTGGACCGAGACACTCACCCCAGAGCAGGAGGGCCCTTGCTCGCTCAGTAGGAGGCCGTGCCCATTCTCGACTCGAATAAAAATCGTGAGCGTATCTCGCCAGAAGACCAATGAATACGAGTTAACGAGCACCAACAAAATGAATCGATCCCACTCGTAGAGATAGGCGCACGGACAGCGCGCCAATCCCTCTCGGGATAACGTCCGCTCCTTCACCTGGAGCGTTGAATGAGGTTAGAGTTAAATACTGCAGGCCAATCCTCTACTAGCTCAGTGACGTCTTTGTATACGCGGAAGTAACTAAGCGAGGGAAAAGCGTTGCCTTCGATGCTGAATAGGCTGGATATGACATACGTCGCAGCATCATTGCTGCCTTCTATAAGGACCACCTCAGTGGTTGACATAATGCTGTTAGCTCCAAGAAGGTGATCTTTAGCCATATTATCGCACAAATTCGGGAGAGGGTCCGGCCAGAGGAAGCCTCTATTGACTGTAAGGAGTCCAGCTTCCGACTGAGAGCACTCTATGTAACGCATAGCAACGACGACTCAGCACGGCACTCTGTTACGACTAATACTCCCGTGAGCCCTACCATTGTAGAAGCTTGTATGGCCCAAAACGTGGCCTTCATGTCCTCTATGGCTGAATCTATTGATCGTAATCGATCGCCATTCCTAGGGCCTGAAGAAAGACCTTTCGCAAGAGCCTTTCATCAGGAGAAGGACGAGAAGTGCTGTAGACCGAACGGTTCGACCAGGACTGGATTTGGTACGCCTCAGACCTGAGAGTTTCACTGGGATGCTAGGACAAGAAGAAGGCCCCTCTCCCACGAGAACGTCTGAATTCATTTCGAGGAGCAATCCGAATCGAAGTCGAGCTCACAGCCGAAACTGTACCTCCTTTTCGAGAAGTGGTTCGCCGCTTATCGGTACTATACTGCATTGGCCTCGGAAGGTCGCTGAGAGATCATATGACAAGATCCTTGAAAACTGCGGAGGTAAGCGAGCAAAACTAGACCTTTAGATGGGAGCTCCTGATCCTATGGACAACCTTCTTCGACGACAGAGCACAGACAGAGTGTAACCGAGCAATGCGTATATTCCCGTAAAAGTTGGACTCACAACTGCGGAAAAAGCTTGTGCCATGGTCATCAGCCTACGAAACACTTCACGTTTTGCACCCATTGCTACGTTCCTTGTCCAGATGGCTAAAATGATCGGCTATTTCGTGGAAACCGAATTATATGCGTCTGACATAGTGGGTCACACGAGTCACGAGTGGAACGCTTATCAACCGTAACCAGTCTAACATACTGACACGCGGAGTCCACGACGATATGAGCGAAAGGGTATTGAATAACAAGAACTAGCAGCACCACGAGCAGACTGTTGTGTTGCATTATGGTCGCCGTGGTGGCTGATTGCCGGGCGAGCGCTACTTGCGACGCGCAACTACTGTTGAGAAGTAGTAGGCAAAATTCATTTTCTAAGGGAATGGAAAGTATCGGTCAGTGTAATGATTAGCGCTTGTATCAGATGCGTAGGAGTTTCTCTAACCAAAAATGAGTTCCAATAACTTTCCGCAGTTTGCTTGGCTGTTAATTTTTGATGCCGCTCATTGCCGTTCCTACCTCGAAAAGGAGAAGGAGATCAGCGGCAGGTAGTTGAAGTATTTGATGGGCTCATTTCCTGTCCACGAAAGAGTCCTCGCGCCTTCTCAGGGTTCCTCTTCAAGTGCCTGTTGGTATTTGGAGCAGTGGTGGCGTGCTTGTCTTGGACGATCTCATCTCTAACCACCTCATTTAAGGTAGTAGTCCTCACTTGCTTCGTGCAGCTCATGTGTTGTGCTTCTACAGGGCTCTACCAGTTCCCACCCATCGTTCCTATCAAGTCAATCAGTGCCCCGCTTGGTGGCACCCTCGCCGCTGGCCTCCATCACTGATATGCATGCTGAGATGGAGACCGAGGAGGAGGAGGAGGTTAGATGGCAGTGAGATGCGTTGCAGCTTGGATTCATCTCGTCTACAGGAAGAAGTCTCCTCGTGGGTCTACGTCACTGAGGTCGTCGTGGTGATAGTCCTCTCATTGCTGTTCGAATACGTAAGCAATCGGGTATCTTTGGGAGCATCGACCTTCTCGGCAGATCCAAGAGAGAATCAGAGAGAAGCTCGAGGAGGAGGGGAAGACTACTTTGGTGCGGATGATGGATACTCTCTTCCGGGAGATCATGATCCTTGGTTTCATCGGCCTGTTTGTCTTCATATGTAAGCGCACCAATAGCAGTAGCAGGTGATTGATCTGTGCGGCTCGTAAGGTACAAAGACCGGCTTAGCCAAGGAGATCAGCAAGGCTGTAAGCTGGGTTGCTTTTCGAAGAGTTCATCACCATGTACACGTCATGCGAACAGGTCGTTGGTGAGGCTGCGAAGGAGGGAGGAGAGGATCCTCTTGCGGAGAGCTTCGAGTCAATTCATATGATAATCTTCTGTGTAAGCTAGGGCCTTCAGATAACGAGTAGTGTGATGGACACCCGCAGGTGATGGTAGTCTTCATATTCCAGTGCATTACTTTGATGCTGGGTGCAGAGCGCATCACTAGGAGGTGGGACGTGTGGGAGCAGATGCCCGAGACAGGTCGGGAGAAGCACGCTGATCCCCGCCACAACTCCCTAGAGTAACTCTATCATCGCGGAGGCGTTCGCTGATCTATCCTGGCATCAGGCGTAGACTAGTCGAAAGAGGCTTCCTTGATGAGGAGGGGAACGAGAAGTCAGCGTTGAAGTTCTCGGAGAACTGGGTAGGTTGGGTGTTGACCTCATATGCATCGCATTTTTGTATCAAGACGAGTATCTATTCCATGCGAGTATCCATCGCGCTTCTTGTAATAGTAACCAATCCGCTTCCAATCGATGGGTGTAGAAAACCGAACACGCCACAGGAGTAGACGAAGGTATCGTGATGTTTCGCGCTGTCAAGTCCGACTGTATGCCTGGGTGTCTCCTGAGCAGGAATATTCTTTCGGTTGTATAAGGTCGCTGTCGTTGTCGCTGAAGTTGAGGATGGGCAACTTGTGTATTTTTTCAGTACTCCTATGTTGTTCCTGATGAGCTGCGTGATATTGTTATTTGGAGGCTCCTGCGTCATGAATTCCTCTTCCCTTCACATCGTCGAGAACAGCAGAAGTTGGCTTTGGCTTCACAGGTGGGAGGGCGACAGTCCCATGCAGTGTCGTGTGGTGAGCGCCTGGCCAGGTGCCAGAGGTTCGAGACCCCATCGTTTTCGACTTTGAGAGGTATTTGACGGAAAAGTTGGGAGAGGGCTTTGTAGGGAGGGGGGGGGGATCTTGGAGGATATGAAGCTCTCTGATCAGGTCGAATTGGTAGAAGTTGATTTGGCTACGTGGGTCGTGGCTGTTCTCTTCACGCCGTGTATTGCGTGGGTGAGAATGTTGATAATGTTGTGTACTCTTTCGATCTAGGTAACGATGTGTTCTCGTAGATACTGTCCTATGCCACTTCAATGCGTATTGCTATGATTTGTGGTTTCTCGTGGTTATTGCTGTTGGCTATGTTCACCTTCTACGTAAGTATTGGTTCTCCTCCTCTCAAGAGGTACCCACCGTCAGGTTCATATAAGCAACGTTATGATGGCTCTGTCCCCCGTGGTCCCTTCGAGAGCAGTCGTGCTCTTACAGATGCTCTCTGGTACACTTCAAGGTGATTGTCGTGTATGCCATTTTTCCCTGTGCTCGTTTAGGCACATCCCTGGCAGCATTTCAGAGAAGCTATCGGTCTTCTCCTGATCGAGCTTCCACTAAGCGCCCCTCTGACAGCGAATCACCGGCTTGTGTAATGTGTGGTTTTTCGAAGGTCTTGGGGATGGACTCTTTGTGTAGTCGTCTGAGGAGGAGGATCTCACTGAGCCGCTACTACATGCCAAGTCAAGTGAGGTTACGGTGATGCTCGTGGTGTGGTGATATGCAATGCTCAGGAATGTTCTCGTGGGTGCCAAGGTTCCGCCAGCAAGAGGAATACTTCCGACCGCTGCATCAGAGAAGCACTGTGATGAAGATCATCTGTCAGCATAGGCATAGGGTAGGTTGATGGCAACGGTTGGTTACATACTGACTCGAAACAATAACTCATCTCTCGTAATTTCTCTGTAATTCTCTTAATGTATATTTTTTATCGTATCGTTATGACTGAGCTAGTAAGGGGAGTATGCAAGTGATCCAACTATCATCGGAAGAGAATCATCGATATGCGCGTTGCAGAAACTATGAGGGTTGGGCGTTGCTTCCCGATCACCCTGTATTAGGATGTGGTTGGAAGTGGTTGGTTGTAACACCTCTGTAGTTCGAACTAGAGGTTGGGGTATTCTACGGCTACGGAGATTTTGCATTTGGGGAACCCGATAATGAGTACTTAGTTGGTATGTTTGTCTCTCTGGGGGGCGGCAAGAAGGTCGCAGTGGAGGAGTATTGCCTTTGTTAGGTTCCTAATGCACAGGAGCGTCTGATGTGGTTCGAGGAGTACTCATTGGATATCTTCGCTCACATGCTAGAGATGATGATGTTCTTCCAAGCTGTTCTTACAGCAACTCTTATCGTGAGTTCTCCAAACCTTGTGGAAGTCTCGACATGTGTTGCAGGTGCTCATCGTTGTTGGAGGCCCCGCTCAGTGGTCGGTCGTATCCTGGGTGTTTTACGTCCTATCGTGGGTAGAATGGGCGGTGATGACGAGATACTTGGTAAGTGTTGGTCATGTCTGTGGTGCTGCTAGTGTGACCGTTTCAAGGTACCTCATGCTATGAGTAGGCTCACATTGGTGACGAGCATCGAGTATCTCAAAGATCCTCAGCTGATAGAAAAGGTAATAGCAATGAACACAGTTTGCTTATCAATACGATGAGGCGTGTCTTGTGTATTTCTATTCATGTCCGAATCGAATTGTCAGCGAATTTCGGTCGCGCGAGATGTGTGAAGTTTGACATAGAGTTTCGCTAGCCTATGAATCCATGGTTTATCCAAACATGTCACTGGAAGATTATTATCGAGGCGTGGAATCGGTCGGGAGATTGTGTATTAGTGACGTTTTGTGCTTAGGTTACTTTTGATGTTAAACGAGAACGACTGTCGCAAGCGCTGAAGGTCCTCTCTGTGGTGAAGCTAGAGGGTAAAGCTCGACGTCTGGCCGCTGAAGGGGCAGATACCATCTCTGATGAGGAGTAGGTTGGTGGTGAGCTCACGTGTTGGATCACTCGGGCTCACTGTGGTAGGTATGAGGCGGCGCTGGCTACGTACAAATCGCTGTCGGAAGAGGCCAAGGAGAAGGTCGAGTCGACCTTTGAGAGCTTTGATGCTGACCTCAGTGGAACTGTCGACTGTCAGGAGATGGAGGAGGTGCTAGTGTGATGGCTCGTGTTGGGGTCGTAGAGGAGTGGCTCAGGTTATGGCAGCAATGGGGGTTGTCCCGGGAACGGAGGCGAGCAAGTCGGCGTGTGCCCTCCTCAAGATGGTTGATAAGGACGGGTCTGGACAGCTGGACGAGGAAGAATTCAAGGTGTGGTATGTCGTTGGGGAGCGGTCGGCGGTAGCTTCTTGGTAGGTACTGATGGTGCTGGCTTTGGTAAAGCCGAGTGAGGAGGAGGAGGCTGAGGACCTCAGAGCCTTCTTTCGCCAGATCGACGTGGACTACAGTGGTGGGTTATTCTTGCCGTGGTTGGTGGGAGGCCTTTGCAAGGTTCGGTATCCCTGAGCGAGTTGGCTGAGGCATTTTCCCAATTGGGAGTACCGATGAACAGTGAAGAGGTCGGACGTTTGGTGTAGGCGGCTGTATTGTTGTGACGGGTCGTGAGGTTGCTCTTGTTGGAGGTATGAATGCTTCGGCCAAGTCAGGACGGAGCTTGGTGAGGTTGAATTTGTGAAGTGGATGCGTTTCCTTGAACATATGGGTGATAAGAAGGAGCATTCAGGTGAGTTGTGGCGGCTGGGAATTGTTTGATTACGGGCTGGGTTTAGGGGTGGCCACGGCTGGCGGAGGAAAGAATGCTCAAGAGGCGACTCCTTGACTGGCTCTATAGATTCGTCTGTTGATGAAGGCTCTGATCTGTAAAAGGAGTGGTACTCATGTGTCTAAGTGCTTTTTGTTATCGTTTTAATTCTAAGTGACTATGTACTGAACGTGTTTCTCGTTGACTGTCCCCTCTTTTGTGTTATTGTTCGCGAGTTATGAATGTGACAACACCTTCGTTGGAGGCATGTTGGGAGGGGGGACACGTAACACAAAATTACTTGTAGATGACCATGCTAGATGTGGGTGGTTGAATATGGTGTGGTATGTAGTCGTTTTAGCATGAGCCTTGGCTGGAGGTTAGATGAGGAAGCGTCATATAGGAGGGTCGTAGTTACCAATACAGTCGACCCATTCATTGGAATTATTAGGATTTAGGTCCTAATTTTGGTAGAGGTATTTAACTATTTTGAAGGGGCAAAATTTTGGTAGTGTCATCAGTCCTTTTTACTGCTGGTTATTGTTTATTCGTGTTGCATCTGTCGTGACAATGCTTGGGCTTCACATGGTCGTTCGTAGAGTGCGTGTGATGTGGAAGGAAGCATCGCTCCGCCTGCCGTCGCTAGGCTTTGGGAGATTCGTCGCGTTCCAGTATACTAGCGAAGCTGTGAGAGGTTGTCTACTATGGCCCTTGTTGGTTTAGGTGGGATGACGATTTCGTAGTGGAGTGGTATTGTTGTAGTTTGTTCGTATTCATTTATATCAACACCATTATGACCTCTTCGGCTGAGGAGCTTTTTTCGAAGGTTGGCGTACGCGTCCCCTATACGTTGTTGCCTGCTGAAAAAGTAGACAAGACGAAATGGACGGTTATTGCTTGTGATCAGTAAGGCGTGTTACTGAATGTTCGCCGCCTTTTAGAAGCTCCTATTAGGTATACCAGTGAGCCTGACTACTGGGAGCGTGTGGAACAGTTTGTGGGTAGCGAGCCTAGCACTCTGCGTTTGATGTTCCCTGAGGTCTATCTCGAGAAAGGCCACGATGAGGAGGTAAGCTTAGTGGGGATCCCCGTTGTGCAAATGCTGTGTGGTAGATACTGAAGAGCATCTCTGACCATATGGCCAAGTACACGGCGGAAGGTGTGCTGGTGAAGCCTGAGAAGGCTGGTATGGTTGTTCTCCAACGAACGACCAAGACTGGGGCTAAGCGCATTGGTTTGGTCACTGCTGTGGATTTGGAGATGTATGATTATTCTGTCGGAAGTCAGAGCAAGATCCGTCCTACGGAGGCCACCATCGAGTCGAGGATTCCCCCGCGTTTGAGTGAGTTGTTGTCACTAGTGTGTTAACTATGTCATGTTTGTCATTGTTAGATGTGCGTCGAAACGCTCCTGTGGAGCTGCCGCATATTATGGTCCTCATCGATGATCCGGAAAAGACCGTCTTGGAGCCACTTTTCGCTAAGAGGGACGAGCTGAAGCAGGTGTATGACTTTGACCTTATGGAGAATGGTGGCCATCTGTCTGGCTGGTGGGTTGACGGCGAGAGCTCTCAAAGTGCTGAAGTGGCCAAGGCCCTCAATGTCATTGCTGAGCCTGAGCGCTTCCACAAGCTGTATGATGCTTCTGCTGATAAGAAGCCGCTCATCTTCGCAGTTGGTGATGGAAATCACTCCTTGGCTACTGCTAGGGCCTACTGGCAGGAGGTCAAGGCGACGCTGAGTGACCCTGAGGAGATCGCTACGCATCCTGCGAGGTTCGCCTTGGTTGAGATTGAGAACATCCATGATGATGGCCTGGCGTTTGAGGCTATTCATAGGCTTATATTCGACGCTAACGGTGGTAGTAGGAAGTTCATCACGGAGATGACAGAGTTTTTAGAGAAGGAGGGTTGTGGTCCAGTCACTGTGAGCGAGACTGAGGAGGACTTTAAAAAAGCAGTGAAGGGCGAGGTGGCTGGTCATAGCTTTGGGTACATGGTAGACGGTGTGAAGGGTGGTGTTTTTGTTGCCAACCCGAAGAAGGTCTTGGATGTTGCTACTGTTATGGACTTTGTGGATCCTTATATGAAGAGTAATGAAGCTAAAGGAACTAAGATTGATTATGTTCATGGTTTGACAGCTATTGAAAGGTGAGCTTTAGGGTGTGATTTGGGCGAAGAGTGGTATGGGAAATTGCACGCATGCACATACGAGCCGTGATTATGCTGTTGTTCATTAGGTACTGCACTGCTGGTACGCCCAACGTTGGTATTGTGCTTCCTGATATGCACAAGTCGGATCTCTTCAAGACTGTTGTGCACGATGGTGCTCTTCCTCGGAAGACCTTCAGCATGGGCGAGGCCGACGAGAAGCGTTTTTACTACGAATGCAGGAGGATCCAAAAGGACTAACCACAACGCGGACCTGAGTGTCGTTCTAGGATAATCTATTTATACCATTGTTCTTTACTCTATATGTCGGTTGCAACTATGTCTACCTTGCATCGGGGGTCTAGCATATCGTTAGCACCAATCATTGTTGCTGTCTGTGCTTGGCGATTCGGTATCGTTGTCCAGTTGGCTGGTGGTTTATGGTACTGAATGCCGCTTTTACTCCAAAGAAAGGTTACCAGAGTGTTTTTATAGTTGTTTTATTATCTGTTGTGACTGAAGTGCTGTGGACGATGGAAGACTCTTCTGTCTCTGTTGTTGTGCGACAGCTCGGAGGTTACTGGTGTAGCGGGCGTAAAGTCACAAGATGCAAGTCGGCACTTTCATGTGAATTCGAAGCTTTGTGTTCTTGAGGACAATTAGAGGAGTTGATGGCTGCATGTTTGGGGTTGTCTGTTGGGAGGGAGAGTGTTGTCGCATCCTCAGTAGCTTCTTCTTGTGTGTTTGCTGTTGTGGCTCCACACTGTTGATGTCTCAAGTGAATAGAAGCGGCGTCCATCTGGGTGGTCAGAATTCACCATCTGGGGATAATGCTGGGTGAGTAGCACTTCTGGTAGTGTTGTTGTCAATGTGGTTCTGTTAAAGGGACGTAATAAGCTCTCTGGAGCGAAGCGATGGGGCATATCGTATGTGAATTGATTACTGATGAGCGAATGAATCTTCAGGTCTGTGGACGATTTTCTTACTCTTTTAGCAGCAGGCCTATCTGGGTTCTAGTTTCTATGTCGGTTACATACATAGTTGGCTGTTGTTTGGTGTGTTTCGTTGTCTATTGTTACCGTTTCGTTTTCAGGTACTCAGGCAATATACCATCGATCGGCATGAGTCCAAGGAGGTCCTCTGCCGAGCGACCTATCCGAACGGGTCCGAAGATTTTCATAGGCGGAGTGCCCTTCACTGCCACTGAAGAAGATGTGGCGGATTTCTTCTCTCAATTTGGGCCGGTGGCGTCGGTCGAGATAAAAATGGACAAGGTTACGGGTAGTAGGGGTTTAAGGATGGTCTATTGGTGTGACGGTAGCTGGGCTCTAGTGTGGTCGTGAACAGCATAGCGCATTCCTTATCGGAATGGGTTGTTGAAAATTCTGATAGAAGAGGGGGGAGCTCGATGCAGTGATGGCGTCGGCGGGCTTGTGAAGTCGTTCTCGCTGGAGAATGCCCTCCGGCGTCGGAGGCGATAACATCTATTGTGGATGATTCTCACTGGTTGCTTGTCAATTACTACGACTACTTTTACTGAAGCACTTATAGTAGTTGCTAATAGCCAATTATTGGATTTATAGAGCCTACCTGACTTTCTCTGATTTATGTCGTTGGTCATTGGTCGCAGGTAGGAGTCGAGGTTTCGGCTTCGTCGTATTTGAGACGGCAGAAGGGAAGATGGGTGCTATGCGGAGGAAGGGAGATCTCGTCCTGCATAACCGTCAAATTAATATTGGGGAAGTAATAACGATCGTAGGCGCTCGATGGCCTTGGCATTCATATCATAAAAGTCGGCTCTCCAGAATCGTGAAATCTCCCGAACAGTTTTTCAAGATTTATTTTTGGGTTTTGCAGACAACTGCTGATCGAGTTTTCGTCGGCGGAGTTCCTCCTCAAATGAGCAATGAGGCAATCGCGACTCACTTCTCCAAGTATGGGCCGGTCCAGGATATTGAAGGACCGCCCAATAAGAACTATCTTTTCGTCGTCTTCACGGATCCTTCAGGTGATTCTTCAATTCCTTCCCACTTCTGGCTAATTTCGGACCGTCTAGTTGCTTGAAATTTAGGCGATTACGCCTTCTCAATCGCAAAGTCGTGGAACCTTTCGCGTTACGGAGTCCAATTTTCCGTCGATCAATGAGAGTTTTCTCTTCCGGGTTGCTCATGAAAATGGAAGCTGTTTTTTCTCGTATGAAGCTATACGAAAATTGTTTATAAGCAATGCGATTTCACTCGTCGAATTTGAGATTGAGGTGTAGAAATGAGCCTAATGCGTAGGGATCTCCTATACAACGATCCCTGAACAGGGATCGAGCGAGGATCATCTAGGACCGAAATAATCGGGGTTGTTGTTTTCTACCTCTTCCCTGGGTTCGTGCTTTTTCTCCTATGTCATTAAATACTCAGAGTATGGTAGGGGCATTGCAGTTGAGCGGCCAGCCTAGCCTATCACCAGAGACTGTTTTTCTAGCTACCGCTTCATCGCTCTGAGCTCAGGTGCGCGGAACTGTCTGATGGATAACCCGGAGAATCATGTTATTGACGGCGTTCGTGTCGATGTTAAGAAGGCACAGCCGAGAAATCAGTCTCCTCATTCAGCGGGACAGTCTCCTGCATCTTACCCCCCGCCCCCGCCTCCCAATGAAGAGCAGCAGATGGCAGGAAGCAGCTCTGGGTGAGGGGATGCGAAATTAGAGCCCTGAAGCCCTAGAGATGGGCTTCATGGAAATAAGTTCGCTCGTGACACGAGTTTCGTCCTCGTCATTGACGGAATTATCTGCGTCGTCTAGAAGAGGACGAAGTGGAGGAATTATTGACCTTATACATCTGGACGTTTAGAAGCGAATCGTGCCCCAATTGGATCTACATGAGGATCCATCGGTTATGGATACTTATGGATGATCTGAGCTCAGGCTTATGGACAATGAGCCCGAGCTCAGATCATGTATGTATGACGTTGATGCTATCGACTGATCTGACCCATGGACCGTAGCTTATTGAGAGCTCTCGATCGCACGGTGGATCAGAAGTGAAATATTCGCTCAGTTTGCAATAGCCACTCCGTAGAATTGAGAAGGCAACTGAATAGTGCCACCCTATCAGTGTCGGGAGGTATGGATATGTGTTGTCCGTGTTAGGGGATATTATCAAGCCCGTGGAGGGCCGCCTCTCCCCTACTCTAGCTTTGATGGAGCTACGGCTGGTGGTGGGCAACATGGCAGCATGACGCGCTACAGCCCTGTCTATTCTGGTGGTCCTCAAAGAGCTTCGCCGGCTCAATCGTATGGAGGGGCACCTGGCGGAAGAGGCTATGGATACTCGCAACCATACTGATCAAGCACTCGTAACGTATCGCATTTCCAGTTTGATCTGATTATCGACTATTGCGTTGTCATCGTTGTACATTTGTCGCTTGTGCTGCTTCGGAAGGAAATCATCGGGGTTGTACTTGGGAAGGTTCTTACATGATTTTCGACACCATTCCTACGCTGGCTCACTTGCTGGTGCTCGTTCTTATTGTTTGTGGCGCCGTTGCCTCGTCCGCTTCCTCCTCTTCACTTGTGCTGCCGTCATCGTGCTGCTGCGTGCGTGCGCACGTGTTAACAGGATATGTGACGCAGCAGACCTCGATTTGGCTGGATGTGAGTGAAGATTCCCTTCAGAGGGATCATGGTCGTGGTAGAAGGGTGAAAGTCCCCGGCTCCCGTCCGCCACCTCGCATATAGGAAAAGGGCTCGTCGTCGTCCCGAATCGATCTCAACTACGGGGATTGTCGGAGCGTCTTCTCCCCGAATGATCGATTCGCCACACGAGCTCTTCTTCAATGTTAGGCGAGGTCGCGGACGGAGGCCGGGGATCCCAGCACTCGATACACTCTGTGTATTGAGTGGAGATCCGAGATAGTCCACGGCGGGGAAGGGTTATGCCGCGTAACTTATGCGTGTGTGTGGGGCAGGTTATGTGAATCGCCACACATGACCGTTGTATTCATTGCAGATAGTTGGTGGGAAAAGATCATTCCTGCTATTACGTGACTCGTACCGCTCACGGCTTGTGATTTACAGCTCCTTGTGTTCCGAATAAAACAAACGAAGAAACGAACAAACTGTTCGTTCTCGCCTATCAAATCTTCTGTGTGTGATTTTTCGACTTGTATGGCATAAACTCCAGTGAGGCGTTTTTGCAGCTGCTTGTAACATGGGCAGCGGTCACGGTATGGCATACCTGCCCCATGCGGAATTGATTCTATGATTGGTCGAAATTGAAGTTGCTTTAGCCGTTTAGACGAAGGTTTCCTTCCTATCGCATGCTCCCGCAAAATTGATTGTACCAAAGCGAATCCTGGGGTAGTAGTGGCATAGGTGCCCCACTCGGTGGGATTGATTTTACTTAGAAGGAAATAGGTGTAGCGAGGTTAGGGGTGAGGGCTCGTGGCCCGCCAGCAAATTGCTAAAGGGAAATGTATCGTCACTCACCACCAGCTAGTGCTACGAGTATATCGACAAGGGCTGCTGTTGATGTATATGGGGACTGTCAGGCTTTTTGTTCATGGCCTCAATGGCTGCATTATGTGGAGGAGCATTACGGCTCGTCAGCTGCACACCCCTGTGGGGGTTCTTGCGTAGACTTTCTACAGCTTTTGGGTGGAAGCTGATGGTGGCCCTTCACTTCACTATCCACTGGCCCAAAGGATATTGCTATCTTATGGTCAACAGTGTCGTCAGATTCTACTTTCAAGATATGAACGTGCCTGGCCCATTCATCGATCGTTACATGAGCATCGTCTTTATGCCCTTCGCACTGAAGCCGTGGATGGGTCTTTTGTCGGACTGCTATCCTATTTTCGGTTATAAAAGAATGCCTTACTTGGTCGGTGCAGCGGCAATCGGTATAGCTGGAACTCTTTTGGCGGTGCTCATTGTGCCTTCCCCGTCGGTAGTCCAGTACGGCATCGCTGGCCTGTTCATGATGATCTTCTACTGGATCACCTGCGCTGATTTGCTCTCTGAGGCTGTTTACTCTCGGAAGGTGTCGGAAGTTCCCACTGAAGGTCCTGCCCTGGTTGGGTACGTCACAGCAGGCCAGAAAATAGTTGGACTCGTTGCTGGTTTGCTGGCAGGAATCATCATACAGTATGCTCCCTCCATTGGAGGCCACACTGGCTCTCAGTGGGCGCTAGGCACTACAATCATCCCTTCAATTGCACTTCTCGTCCCTGTCTCGCTCAATTATCTCGGGGAGGAGAAGCTCAATCCAGTCATGGCGCGCGATGAGCGGAAGAAGTTGTGGAAGGAGCAACCCGAACTGGTCTGCCTATCGCTACTGGTTGGCGCGATAGTTGTTGTTTACTCTGTGGTATCTCTCTTTGTTGCCTCATTCTCGATCAATTTAGCACTGCTGTTCTTGCTATTGATTATTGTACTCGTGACAGCCTCGATGCTGCTGAACCCCACGATTGGAAAGTTGGTGATTTTTAAGAGCATTCTCGGCGTCACCCGGCTGCAACCCTCAGGGGCAGCTCAGTACTTTTTCACAGATGATGCTGCTCAATTTCCTGGCGGACCCAATTTTTCAGCCCTGTTCTACGGTTCAGTTGTGACTACAGTCGGCATTCTTGCAGGGGTTGTCGCTGTGGTAATCGTCACTCGCTTTATGGCCTCATGGACTTACCGTCGAGTTTACATTGTTATCATTCTGGTTATTCTCATTTTGCAATTAGGAGATCCTATGATATACTCCCGGGTTAATCTTGAGATAGGCGTTCCTGACAAAGTCTTCGTTATTGGTAGCACTGCTCTGGTTCAAGTTGGCCAGATCCTCATCTACATGCCGGGTTTTCTCATGCTATCCTACATGTGCCCGAAGAACGTTGAAGGGTTGATGTTTGCCCTCCTCGCTGCGTCCTTCAACTTTTCCTTCATGAGTACCGGATCCATCACAGGGTTCATCAGCAAGAATCTAGGTGTAGACCCTCGAGGTCTCCCTGGTGTTGACGAGTCGAGTCAGTTTGATAATCTTTGGATAGTCTCCTTGGTATGCATCGGACTCCAGTTGATCCCGCTAGCATTTCTCTGGCTATTACCCAATGTCCGCTTGAACGAGCATATACTGTTGGATGTCGAGCGTGCGTCGGCTACCGCCAACTCTCCTCTGAGGCGCTTCCTTCAAGGATGGAACGCTCCATTGGGGAAAGACGTTGATGGCGCCCAGCTCATATCACAATGATCTAGTTGTAGTCCGCTTACGATTCTAGTCCATTGAATAGACTCCATTTGACTTGGATTTATTTGTCACTGTAGGTTTTTTTCCAAGATAGAGAACAGTGGTCTAGCGTTCAGAGCTCAAGACCTGGGCAGATATGCTGCTGTCAGTGGTTTTGGCATAAATTTGTCTCAAGTGGCTGTCTGTTATCCCCACCTACTCGATAAGGGTAGAAGTTTTGTTTCGCATATTATACCTTCGTACGCGCTTGCATGCAACATGCGTTTGCGTGCCATTATACGCGCGTTCACTGATGTCAGTCCATCAGACCGTCTTGGGGACGCCATATGGCAACATCGGAGCAGCTAGGCACCTTGTGGATTAACTTCACCGTAGGTCGCGACGACAGGTTTGGCCACTCTCGCTCTCAGTGATATCAATTCCTCGGGGTGGGGCGGCTATGCCATCACTCCAAGATATGCTTGAGCACAGTCAATTCCGTTGTAAGATGCCATCGATGGACTGTTGTTTTTCCAGTGTCGAACTGCCACTGAATACATGTCACAGTTCTCTTACCAATGTCGTGTTGGAGGACGAGGATGGCATATCTGCCCCTCGAGCAAAATCGATCTCACTGACAGCACGAAGGTCCCTTGAGATCCCTTCGAACAATTCTCAAATCCTCTCTTATGACTGAAAGGCTTTGGCTTCACCACGAGATATGTTTGTAGGCTTCGGGCATATCTTGTGGCAGTGGCATAGCCGCCCCGCCGCCCAGAGAAATTAACTCCACGAAGAGCAGAGTGGGCCTTAAGAAGGGGCAGGAAGGGTGTCGAAGGTTCCTTATCATCGCTCCTTATGCTTCCACTGCTCGTGCCTTTTCGACTACTCGGCTGCATATACGGAACCATGCATACGGGACAGTGTGGGTATGCTTGTAGAGCTGCTTATCACAAAGGAGACAGTTTCTGTGTGGGGCATTCGGCCTGAAGCTGATGAGGAGGGTTAGACAAGACTTTGAGCTGCTGCATAATTATTCCCTCACCTATAGTGCTGTGCCTGTCCTTTTTCCAATGGCCGCACTTGGTGTTGTTTCCTCTTCGATTATGAGGAGATGCCCATTGAAGAGCAATATAGCTACGCTCTCTCGAGCTTGCTTTACTACAAGGCTAAGATCTGGGCTCAGCTCACCTAGTGTTACTCTCACGAACCTGACAGGACTCCAACGAGCAGGGTTCGCTTCAACTTCGCAAGTAGTCGTGGACTGGTTGGAACGGATGTCGGCGGATACGGAATTCCATCGAACAACGTTTCTGCCGCGCAACTTCAGAACTCTTTCCGTTCAACTGTCTCGAGGAATTTCCTTTGCCGTAGGTCTCCTTATCTCGTTCTTCGGTTATGTCCAGTCCTGGTGATTCGTCGAAGTTCGCACGCTATGTGCTCCCCGACAACATCGTTATTAGCGAGTATTCGGTTCATCTCAAGCCTAACTTCGAGACCTTCCGTTTCCAAGGGACGTCAAAGATATCAATAACAGTGAAGGAACCGACGAAGACGATCAAGCTTCATGCTAAGGAGCTTTCGATTGATCCAAACGTAGGTCCTCATTAGAGAAATGAATGTCATATATTGCCCATCAGGTTGCCTATACCCCATATGGTGGCTCGTCTATCACAGCTTCGTCAGTAAGCGTATCGAAGGCCGCGACGGAATGCACATTTGAGTTCTCCGAGGAACTCCAACCCGGCGAGGGGGAGTTGACTGTTGAATATGTCGGGACACTCAATGACCAAATGGCAGGCTTCTACCGATCTGGGTAGCTCTCTTCCTCCGTGATGCCTCATTGAGTAACTGCCTTGTAGATACGTTGATCAGTTTGGTAAGAAGCAATACATGTTGAGCACCCAGATGGAATCTATCGATGCTAGGAGAGCATTCCCGTGCATAGATGAACCCAATCGCAAGGCCGTGTTCCGAATCACCATCACCACTGATGCCGGCTTACAGGTTCTTTCCTTCCTAGGGTATTTCTGGAACATTTGGCTTAGCAGGTTCTCTCGAATATGCCGGAGGCGTCCCGCACTGTATTCAACGCTGGCTCGAATGAGAAGCCTGTGTCCTACCAGACGGTGGAGTTCATGCCATCTCCCAAGATGAGCTCATACTTGGTGGCCTTTTGCGTCGGACAATTCGAGTTCCTCCAAGACACCACAGATAAGGGAACACTGGTACGTACATGCACCAGCTGCTCAATATTAGAGGTTTGTGCTCACATTATTGACATGTGGTTATGCTCTGTGGATTCTGATACGTCAAAATTATTATTAGTACGAAGCTTGGCACCAGGGCTCCTCACATGGGAGCGATACCTTACTATCGTTCCTAGAACGTCGTTACGAGGCATGGGATGTTCGTGGCGATTCCTATGGGAGTGCGTTGGGAGGTGATCGTATCTACACGGCCTTACTAGGTACGTGTATTGTGTACACCCGGGAAGCAGTCGCAGTGTGGATATGCCTTGGAGGTTGCCACAAGGGTCCTGACTTGGTAGTAGCAGAGAGTATTGATACCCTCGTACTATTGGTGATGTAGGTATGAAGGCTTCTTTGGTATTCCTTATCCCTTGCCGAAACTTGATCTTATAGCTGTTCCCGACTTCGCCATGGGTGCCATGGAGAACTGGGGTCTGGTCACATACAGAGAGATCGATCTCTTGTGCGATCCCGAGAAGGTAGCGAGGCCGTCTGCCGTTAAGAAGGAGCATTTATCCATGACAGCTTTCTACCAAGCGTCGCGCGCGCATCACTTCCACTGTTACCCACGAGTTGGCGCATCAGTGGTTCGGCAATCTTGTGACCATGGACTGGTGGGACGGCATCTGGCTCAATGAGAGCTTCGCGTCCTTCATGGAGAATCTCAGCGCTGATGCTCTGTACCCTGAGCTTGGCATGTGGAACACGTATAAAAAGGAGGGTGGCGAGTCCGGCCCTGATCGATGCATCTGCAGGTACATACACCAGTTCTTCGAGGGTGGCCTTCAGCTAGATGGACTACGTTCTAGCCATCCCATTGTTGTACCTATTTACCATGCTGAGGAGGTCGATCAGGTAGTGTAAGGGTTAGCAGTATCAGTCCTCGAGGCATTACTACTCTCAGGTGTTCGACCAAATATCCTATGAGAAGGGATCTGCAGTTGTAAGGCAGCTGTGGGCTGTCCTCGGAGCTGAGAAGTTCCAGGAGGGCGTCCGTCGATACATGCATGCTCACGAGTATGGCAATTCTGTAACGGAGGACTTATGGGACGCTTTGGAGAAGGTAGTTGTTAATTCAATTGTCGTAGTGGAGGTTGACTTTGAGCTCGATATGGGTATGCTATACGGTGTTCCTTACTCATACGGCTTTTCCTCCAATATATATGTTGTGGATCAGCTTCTCGATTTCAGGTATCGGGCCAACCCGTGAAGGAGATGATGGATTCATGGACCGACCAGATGGGTTACCCTGTATTGGAGGTCGGCCCTCGTGACTCCAATGGTAACTGTAGAGTCGCACAAAGTTGGTTCCTATCTGATGGCTCGGTGAAGGAAGGGGATGAGGAGAAGAAGTGGGTGGTGCCGATCCTCGTTGGTGATGATAAGACGCCATCGGGGGAGATGGGCAGACTCACTATGATGCGTGAGAAGTCTGAGACCATAAATGTCGGTAACGGCAAATGGGCCCTCCTCAACTACGGTGCGTGGGTGCCCTATAGGGTCCATTATACTTCTGCTGAGGAATATGCTAAGATTCTATCCGGGGTCACTGACATGAGCATCCCAGTCCCGAACAGAGTCAACCTCTTGGGCGATATTTTCGCCCTCACCAAAGCCGGACGAGTTAGTCCTGAAGATGCTCCTCGAGTCTTGAAGGCGTACAGGAACGAAGTCGATGCCGACGTTTGGGATGCTCTTTCCAACCTCATCGGTGGTCTGTCCACCATCTGTACCGGGCTGGGCCGGACTGCTGAGTTGGACAAGTTGGTGTCGGGTATGATAACTCCTCTGTTAGAGAAGGTGGGATGGGAAAGGAAGGCCGGTGAGACCCCAAAGGACCGTCAACTTCGGACTTGTTTGGCCGGCCTGGCCTCCCAGCACTGCTCGTCCGATGCGTCCCTCGCCGCTAAATGCGCTGAGATGACCCGTGGCTTCCTCGAGGACGCCGACTCTCTCGCTGAGGACGTCAGGGTGCCGGTCTTCCGACTGGCCTTGGCCGGCAGCGAGTCGTCCGTTGGGGAGGAGTTGTGGAAGGAGCTCATCAAAACGGCAGAGAAATATGAGACCCCCCAAGGGTGTAGGATGGACATCTATCTCAGCCTCGGGTATATCGCCAGCCCGGCCCTCAAGAAGCGCACTCTGGACATGTGCCTTACCAACTTCATCAAGCCACAGGACTTCTTCTACCCCATGGGGAGTGTTCGTATATCCACCCAAGATGCTGCTGAAATGACTTGGAAGTGGCTGTTGGACAACATCAAGGCTTGTCAAGCCCGTGTCGCCACCGCCAGCTCCTCTCTGCTAGCTGGTGTGATACTCAACTGCACTAGGCGCGGCTTCACGTATGAGATGGCGGACAGTGTCGAGAAGTTCGCCAAAGACAATGAGCTCACTTCGGTAAGTAACTCGTCATCACAGTGTTATAATTGGTGGAGCTGACTTATTGTTTTAGATCTCTCGGACCATCTCCCAAATCGCCGAGAATATCCGCTCGAATGCCAGCATGGTAGAAAGAGCTAAGAAGAGCGCTATAGCTTCTGCAGAATTCTGGACAGATCTGTGATGCTGCTGAGTTGGTCTTTCTCAGAGACATCATAGGAAAGTTGCATTGTTACTTCCCCAAGTGATGGACTCGTCTCTGATTACAGTTAACTGTGCGTCAGTGAATATACCTTGTGCTACCAAGTTTCTCAAGTGAACAATACCTTGGGCTCGAGTTGGTCGCTATAATGGGGGAGACGAGGAGGAGGAGAGTTTTGTTTGTAGGAGGTTGTTTGATAATGTCAGTCTTGACTAGCCGAAACGTGTTGAGCCACCCAGCGATGGTTAGAGGTTTGCGGACGGTCCTTGCTCGTGCTGCACCTTGCAGGAGATTGACACCGTTCTTTAAGGCGGCGCGGAGCCAGCAGCTGGGAAGCTCGTGTAGCAAAACGATTAACTCAGTACGCCATGTATGTGCTGTTATTGTTGGTGTTGCTAGCTCTTCGATGGTCTTGTGAGTGATGCAGTGCTTCAATTGTCGCCACACAATCGATTTTGTAGTAGAATGACCTCAGCTGGCTCATTGGTCGTTTCCGGTTTGAGGTGTATAAATGCAGGTATCGGCAGCTTGTCGTAACTCAACTATGGCAACTCCCTCGGTGTCACGCTATGTCCTTCCCGATAACATCGATATTCGTCAATACGATGTGCACCTGAAGCCGAGCTTTGATACTTTCCGTTTCCAAGGTGAATCGAAGATATTCTTGGCTGTCACTAAACCGACAAAGGTCATCAAGCTTCATGCTAAGGAGCTTTCGATTGATCCAAACGTAGGTCCTCATTAGAGAAATGAATGTCATGTATTGCCCATCAGGTTACCTATACCCCATATGGTGGCTCGTCTATCACAGCTTCGTCAGTAAGCGTATCGAAGGCCGCGACGGAATGCACATTTGAGTTCTCCGAGGAGCTCCAACCCGGCGAAGGGGAGTTGACTGTTGAATATGTCGGGACACTCAATGACCAAATGGCAGGCTTCTACCGATCTGGGTATCCCTTCTCCGTGATGCCTGATGATGAAGTTCTCTTGTAGGTACATCGACCAGTTCGGTAAGAAGCAGTATATGTTGAGCACCCAGATGGAAGCCATCGATGCTAGGAGGGCATTCCCCTGTATCGATGAACCCGAACGCAAGGCCGTTTTTAAGATTACCATCACTACTGATGCCAATCTACAAGTGAGTGCAGAATCGCCCTCCTTGTTGGGCATTGACGACGTCAACCTCTCAGGTCATCTCGAACATGCCCGAGTCCTCGAGGACTATTTTCCTCAGTGACCAGCGTGACAAGTCTGTGGCCTACCAGACGGTCTCCTTCATGCCGTCCCCGAAGATGAGCTCCTATCTCGTCGCTTTTTGCGTGGGAGAATTTGAGTTTGTCCAAGGCACCACTAAGAATGGCACACTCGTAGGGCAAAACTCTGTCAATTGGACCCTATCTTGGAGCTCTAGTTTATAGGTGCGTGTTTTGTGTACTCCAGGAAAGCAAGCTCAGTGCTCTTTCGCCCTGGATGTGGGCATCCGCTGTCTTCAATGGTAGCGCTCGGGCGGATCCTCGACTCATCATATGGTCTTCATATGTGGCAGGTATGAGGATTTCTTCGGGATTCACTACCCTCTGCCTAAGTTGGACATGATAGCTGTTCCCGACTTCGCCATGGGTGCCATGGAAAACTGGGGTCTGGTCACCTACCGGGAGATCGATCTGTTGTGTGATGCCGATAAAGTAGGGTGTGGTTGAGGGTGTTCGGGCATCCAGTCGGACTTGTCTGTTATCAGGTGTCTGTGAATCGTCGTAGCCGTCTAGCGACCGTTGTGACCCACGAGCTGGCCCATCAGTGGTTCGGTAACCTGGTCACGATGGAGTGGTGGGACGGCATCTGGCTTAACGAGGGCTTCGCTACATTTATGCAGTACGCCTGCGCCGATGCTCTCTTCCCTGAGTGGGGTGTTTGGAACTCGTAAGAGAAGGAAGGACCTCTCGGCTGTGAGCGTTCTCTTAGATACATTCACGAGTCATTCGAGAGGGCCCTAGCCCTGGATGGTCTACGGTCGAGTCATCCCATCGTGGTGCCGATCCATAAGGCTGAGGAGGTTGAGCAGGTCAGCTGGAAGTTGACTGAGGCACTGGCATGGTTCTGGGCAGGTGTTTGATGCAATCTCGTACATGAAGGGCTCGGCAGCTGTGAGGCAGCTGTGGGCGGTAGTGGGTGCGGATAAGTTCACTGAAGGGGTCCGTCAGTATATGAAGACTCATCAATACGGCAACTCTGTTACGGATGACCTTTGGAGGGCTCTGGAAAAGGTCAGTCTTGTGAATGATCGGGAGGCTTTTAGATGTAGCTATCAGGCATCGGGTCAGCCAGTGAAGGAGATGATGGACTCATGGACCGACCAGATGGGTTACCCTGTATTGGAGGTCGGCCCTCGTGACTCCAATGGTAACTGTAGAGTCGCACAAAGTTGGTTCCTATCTGATGGCTCGGTGAAGGAAGGGGATGAGGAGAAGAAGTGGGTGGTGCCGATCCTCGTTGGTGATGATAAGACGCCATCGGGGGAGATGGGCAGACTCACTATGATGCGTGAGAAGTCGGAGACCATCAACGTCGGTAACGGCAAATGGGCCCTCCTCAACTACGGTGCGTGGGTGCCCTATAGGGTCCATTATACTTCTGCTGAGGATTATGCCAAGATTCTATCCGGGGTCACTGACATGAGCATCCCAGTCTCCAACAGAGTCAACCTCTTGGGTGATATTTTCGCCCTCACCAAAGCCGGACGAGTTAGTCCTGAAGATGCTCCTCGAGTCCTGAAGGCGTACAGGAACGAAGTCGATGCGGACGTTTGGGATGCTCTTTCCAACCTCATCGGTGGTCTGTCCACCATCTGTACCGGTCTGGGCCGGACTGCTGAGTTGGACAAGTTGGTGTCGGGTATGATAACTCCTCTGTTAGGGAAGGTGGGATGGGAAAGGAAGGCCGGTGAGACCCCAAAGGACCGTCAACTTCGGACCTGTCTGGCCGGCCTGGCCTCCCAGCACTGCTCGTCCGATGCGTCCCTCGCCGCTAAGTGTGCTGAGATGACCCGTGGCTTCCTCGAGGACGCCGACTCTCTCGCTGAGGACGTCAGGGTTCCGGTCTTCCGACTGGCCCTGGCCGGCAGCGAGTCTTCAGTTGGGGAGGAGTTGTGGAAGGAGCTCATCAAAACGGCAGAGAAATATGAGACCCCCCAAGGGTGTAGGATGGACATCTATCTCAGCCTCGGGTATATCGCCAGCCCGGCCCTCAAGAAGCGCACTCTGGACATGTGCCTTACCAACTTCATCAAGCCACAGGACTTCTTCTACCCCATGGGGAGTGTTCGAAGCTCCACACCAGAGGCTGGCAAATTGATCTGGCAGTGGTTGGTCGCTAACTTTGACTCCTGTAGGAGCCGTGTTGCCACTGCTAGCCCGTCTCTGCTCGCGGCTGTGGTCTCTAGCTGTGCCCGAGGGTCAGTGACCTACGAGATGGCTGATAATGTGGAGAAGCTCGCTAAGGAGAAGGAGCTCGCTTCCGTAAGCTTCAAAGGTTCCCTCGTTCGAGTGACTGCTCGTTCTCCTCAGATTTCCCGCATCATCTCGCAGATAGTCGAGAACATACGCTCCAACGCGGCCCTAGTCGAGCGTGCCAAGTTGAGTGCCATCGCCTCTAAGGAGTTCTGGCATACCCTCTGAGAGTTTTGAGTGTCTAAGGCCATGGTTGTGTTGGTCGAAAGTCTTCTGAAATTCCACATGTGAGGAGGTAGTCAATGAGTTTTTATATGGTGCAAATAGTATTGCGTTCGGAAGGGAATATCTTCAGGTGAAGTTGAGAATCTCACAGTGAATCGCTATCGCGACGAGTGAACTTGCCAAGAATGATAGTAGTTCTTTTTTCGATTCTGACGCCAGTTATTTTTTGTTAATATTCATCATGCCTGGTTCGGATGTCCTACCCGGCAATATCATCGTAACGGAATACGAGATACATATCAAGCCTAGTCTGGACACTTTCAAGTTTGAAGGCTCTTCACGGATCCACTTAACTGTCGTGGAGGCAACAACTATTATCAAGTTACATGCGAAGGAGTTGGCCTTCGAGCCCAAGGTAGTATTTGCCGACAGTTGGTAAGGAACCATCGGAGGTCTCAGGTTGTTTTTACCCCATCTGGTCGTGATCCTATCGAGGCTGTTTCTGTGAGACTCTCGCCGGAGTCTACTGTGGTCAGCTTTGAGTTCGGGGAGGAGTTGTCTATGGGCCCGGGGAGCCTTGACGTCGACTATATCGGAACTATCAATGACCAAATGGCCGGCTTTTACAGGTCTAGGTAAGTGGGTGAGGTGCTCTATCTCTGTGCTTTTATATCGAGTGTAGACCCTTGGATGGTGTTCATCAGTTACACTGACCTGTCGGGCAAGCAGCGTTATATGGGAACGACGTTTTTCGCTCTCATCCATGCCCGAAGGGCCTTCCCTTGTGTGGATGAGCCCGAGGCCAAGGCTGTCTTCCGTATAACCATCTCGTGCGATGCGCGGCTACAGGTAGGATGAGGACAAAATATGCCGCGCAGAGTTCTATCAGGCTATCTCAAATATGCCCGAAGCCTCGAGAAGCCTGTACAATGGTGGGAGCCCTGGTTCCCCCATCCCTTATCAAAAGGTGGAATTCATGCCCACGCCGAGAATGAGCACCTACCTCTGTGCCTTCTGTATCGGCCAGTTCGAGTTCCTCCAGGCTACTACTCGGAATGGGACTTTGGTAGCCTCCTTCGTATACCTCAGTCGATCCCCGTCAGTCGGTGGCAACTATTAGGTTCGAACCATATGCACGCCCGGCAAGAAGGACCTTCTGCATTATGCTCTGGACTGCGGTGTTAAGTCCATCGAATGGTAGTACTCTTGGATCGCCTCGGAAGAGTCTCTCGGTTGCCCATATTAGGTATGAGGACTTCTTTGGTATGCGCTATGCCCTCCCCAAAATGGACATGATAGCCATTCCCGACTTCGCCATGGGAGCTATGGAGAATTGGGGCCTGGTCACATACAGGGAAACTGATCTCTTATGCGATCCTGAAAGAGTAGGGCTACACCATCTTCCGAATACTGAGTAAATCGTCGTCTGCCATCAGACTTCCGTTGCTCGAATGGCCCGAGTCGCCACTGTAGTAGCCCACGAGCTGGCCCATCAGTGGTTCGGCAATCTGGTCACGATGCATTGGTGGGACGAGCTCTGGCTCAACGAGGGCTTCGCTACCTTTATGCAGTATCTCTGTACAGACGCCCTTCAGCCCGAACTAGGCGTCTGGAACATGTACTTACCGGAATCTCCGTACACTCGCAGCACTTTGGTCTGGGATCAGGTACATCTCGGACACCCTCGAGGGAGCTCTAACTGTTGACGGCCTGAGGTCGAGCCATCCCATCGTGGTCCATCTAGATAGTGCTGAAGAAGCTGAACAGGTAGTATCCTCTATGGCACATGCAGCCACTCTATGGGAACTCCGGAGTATTGCAGAAGGAAGCCTGCTGGAGGAATACCATCTCAAGTTCTAGGTCCTCGACTATATATCATATCGGAAGGGCTCGGCGGTTGTGAGGCTCCTATGGAGCTACGTTGGTGAGGAGAAGTTCCAAAAGGCATTACAGTTGTATATGGGAAAGCATCGGTATGGCAACGCGACTACAGACGATCTTTGGAAGGCCGTGGAGGAGGTGAGAATTCGCGTTAGCGTTGCCGCGTTTGACTGTACCCATGGAAGGTATCGGGCCAACCCGTGAAGGAGATGATGGACTCATGGACCGACCAGATGGGCTACCCTGTATTGGAGGTCGGCCCTCGTGACTCCAATGGTAACTGTAGAGTCGCACAAAGTTGGTTTCTATCTGATGGCTCGGTGAAGGAAGGGGATGAGGAGAAGAAGTGGGTGGTGCCGATCCTCGTTGGTGATGATAAGACCCCGGAAGCCTCTCTGGGGAGTTTGACGCTCCTAAAGGATAGAGAGACTACTGTCAAGGTGTCTACTTCCAAGTGGCACGCCTTCAACTGGGGTGCTTGGGTACCCTATCGAGTCCACTACACTTGCCATGCTGATGTTGATGCCCTTCTCGAAGCTATCACATCCAAGGAGCTCCCCGTGGCAAACAGAATTCACTTCGCCTTTGACACACTGGCCCTATGCAAGGCTGGGCGGGTGCAGCCCGAGGAGATCCCCAAGGTCCTCCTTGCTTACAGAGAGGAGGTCGACCCCGATGTCTGGGATGCCCTTGTGAGAGTCATAGGAGCTCTTCATCTAGTCTGTGTCGGTATCGGCAAGGAAGAGCCCTTCGAGCAGCTCGTCCACTGTATGATTGAACCACTCCTAACTAAGTGCGGTTGGCGCCTCAAGAACACTGATACGGCAAAGGACCGCCAACTTAGAGCAGCTGTGACCTCTCTAGCAGCCATCCACTGCCAGTCGGATGCAGGCCTTGCTGCCTCCTGTGTCGAGATGACTCTAGATTACCTTGATGACCACACAAGCCTAGCTGATGATGTTCGGGCATCGGTGTTCAAGTTGGCCCTAGCTGGTGGGGAGAGTAGCGATGAGCTCTGGAGGCAGCTCGTAAGTAAGGCTGAAGATCCCGCTACACCACAGACTGAACGTGTCGACATATACCACGCGATAGGGTGAGACGCCTTCGCCCAGTCCTCCTCGAATATGGCCTCTCTCCTTGTAGATTCGTCCGCAGCAAAGCACTGAAGCGGAAGGTTTTACAGTGGAGTCTGACGCCATCGGTGAAGACCCAGGATTTCTTCTTCCCAATGGCGAGCGTTAGGCTCTCCTCGAAGGACGGCGCTGACCTTGCCTGGGATTGGCTGGAGACGAACTTCAGTGCTGTTCGTAGCAGAGTGTCTACGGCGAGCTCGACTCTCCTGGCCTCTGTCCTTATCAGCTGCTCGAGGAATGCTTATACAGTGGAAATGGCGGAGCGTGTGGAGAAGCTGATGGCCGATAACAACCTGAAGGGGGTAATCATACATAGCTGCAAGAGGAAGGCCATATGGTTCATCTGCATGAAGGTGATCCCTTTCGTTAGATATCCCGTTCGGCGTCCCAGGTGGCAGAGACTATCCGCTCTAATGCTGCCCTCGTCGGAAGAGCATCCAACTCCCCACTCGCGAGCGCTTCATATTGGCAACAGCTCGCGACCAACCTTTGAGTTGTTTCAGAGCTCTTCGATGTCCTTTTCACATCGGCGTTTTTGAGTTTCCCCCTCCCCCATCTTGGGTCGTTTCGTAGTGATTTGAACACCCTTGCTGAACTCCCTTCCATTACCATGGCTGACGACGCTTGCATGAGCAGCAGCAACCTCCTGGACAGCCACGTTCACGTTCGCGAATATGATATCCATTTAAAGCCAAATTTCGACACCTTCCGCTTCGAAGGTCTATCGAAGATAGCGTTGGACATCACAGATCCCACCAAGGTCATCAACCTCCACGCAAAGGAGTTGGCTATTAGCGCTGGGGTAGGTACAGCGCACGATGTAGCCGTGGTGTGGTATGATGCCGCAGGTTACACTAGAATGCCCCTCCAATGGGAAGACGTACAATTCTGAGTCCATCGCTGTTAGCGAGAAGAACACTACCTGCACCTTCTGTTTTGCAGAGGAGCTCCCAGTCGGACCAGCGGTCCTCACCGTCGATTTCGTTGGCACCCTCAACGACCAGATGGCCGGCCTCTATCGCTCGGCGTAATACTCCATATAGATCTGTTCGATTTTCAACCCTCTTTTCGGTAGGTATGTGGATCAGTACGGCAAATCCAAGCATCTCCTCTGCACCCAGATGGAGGCTATCGACGCTCGAAGAGCGTTCCCCTGCATTGACGAGCCCAGCGCAAAAGCTGTTTTCCGCATCACAGTCACCACTGAAGCTCATAGACAGGTGAGGGGCCTAGTAGAGGATACCGTTCGTCTCGGGGAACCTGTCAGTAGAACCTGGTCAGGCAGCACTGGTTGCCGTCATGATAAGCGGACTAAGGGCACTGCACTTTCTAGGTTATCTCCAACATGCCTGAGGCCTCCCGAGCCCTGTTCGCTGCTGAGCATAGTGGATCGTTGATGCAGAGAGTTACCTTTATGGCTTCCCCCTTGATGAGCCCCTACCTCATGGCACTGGTCGTAGGCGAGTTTGAATTTCTACAGTCCTCAACTCAGCGAGGCACTCTGGTAAGCAGAGCACCGAATGAGTCTTTGTAGGCTCTTCTAGGTCCGTGTTTTGGCCACACCAGGGAGGAAGGACCAGTGCCACTTCGCCTTGGACACTGCCACTCGTGTTTTGGAGTGGTATGTGCCCCTCGATAGTCGCCCTTGTGATGTCCCTATCTCAGGTACGAGAAGTTCTTCGGTCTTCCATATCCTCTCCCTAAGCTGGACCTTGTTGCCATTCCCGACTTCGCCTGTGGCGCCATGGAGAACTGGGGTCTAGTCACTTTCCGAGAAGTCGATCTTCTTTGCGATCCAGCTAAGGTGAGCAGTGCTCACTGAGCACTATGCGTTGGGTCTCTTCTCCTTTGTGTGGATACGGAATGCACATAGTCCATGTACAGGTCTCCGTCGGCACCCGTAAGCGCGTGGCTACCGTGGTTTGCCACGAGCTGGCCCATCAGTGGTTCGGCAACCTTGTCACCATGCAGTGGTGGGATGACCTTTGGCTCAACGAGGGGTTCGCTACCTTTATGGAGAACCTCTCCGCAGACGCTTTATTCCCCGACTTGGGTCTGTGGAACATGTAGCCCGGTATAGGATCAACCTGGTCCTCACTTGCTGCTACCAGGTATGTCAGTTCGGACTTGGAGAGCGCTTTCCATCTCGATGGTATGAGATCAAGCCACCCCATAAAGGTGCCCATCAGCGCCGCTGAGGATGTGGATGAGGTGAGGGAATACTTTGGCAGACCTCCGCATAATCGACGAAGCAGGTGTTCGATGCCATCTCGTATGAAAAGGGATGCGCTATCGTGAGGACACTGTGGGCGGTCCTCGGCGGTGAGGTCTTCCAGAAGGGCGTGCAGATCTACATGCAACGCCATCAGTACAAGAACACACAAACCTCCGATCTCTGGCAGGCCTTTGAAGAGGTAGGGAAGTACGAGTAGAGCTGCTAGCGTTATACTACCTCTGGTTGCAGGCATCGGGTCAGCCAGTGAAGGAGATGATGGACTCATGGACCGACCAGATGGGCTACCCTGTATTGGAGGTCGGCCCTCGTGACTCCAATGGTAACTGTAGAGTCGCACAAAGTTGGTTCCTATCTGATGGCTCGGTGAAGGAAGGGGATGAGGAGAAGAAGTGGGTGGTGCCGATCCTCGTTGGTGATGATAAGACGCCATCGGGGGAGATGGGCAGACTCACTATGATGCGTGAGAAGTCTGAGACCATCAACGTCGGTAACGGCAAATGGGCCCTCCTCAACTACGGTGCGTGGGTTCCCTATAGAGTCCATTATAGCAGCCCAGAGATGAGAGTGGCCCTCGCCGAGGCAGTGGCAGACCGAAGCCTCCCGGTCCCCGACAGAATTCAACTCCTCGCTACCGTCAGGGCGTTGGCCAAAGCAAGGCACTTGACTGTATGTGAAGCCCTGCAATTGTTGACCTACTACAAGAACGAGGATGACGCTGATGTGTGGGATGCCATCGCTATCGCTGTGTCCGCGCTGGATCCCATTTGTATCGGGGTCGGCCGAGGCAAGGAAATGAACAGACTAGTCAGTGACCTCATCGAGGGGCCTCTGGCTCGTGTAGGTTGGGATTCCAAGCCTACAGATGAGTCCAAGACCAGACAGCTCCGCAGTACTTTCGTTCGCCTGGCGAGCAAATACTGCCACACCAACACGCAGATGGTCGACACCGCTTGCCAGCGAGCCCAAGCCTATCTAGAGGATCCTGCTTCGCTCCCTGCTGATATACGAAGCTCAGTTCTCAAGCTTGCTCTTGCCGGTGGTGGAGACTTCTGGACTGCACTCAGGGAGCGCGCAGAGCGCTATGATATTACTAAGACGGAAGTTGTTGATATTTACTCTTCCCTCGGTTACGTCAGGGACAGACGCTTGAAGCAGCGCACTCTTGAGTGGAGCTTGGACCCCGTGGTCCGCCCCTCGGACTACTACACCGTTATGGCCTCCGTCCGGACTTCTTCCTCTGAGGGCGCTGATATGGCCTGGGATTTCCTTGTAACAAGGTTTGATGACGTGAAAGGTCGAGTCTCCACGGCTTGCTCATCGCTGCTGACCTCTGTGTTCTATTCCTGTGCTGGAGGCAGTACTGATTCCTCAAGGGCGGATATACTGGAACATTTGCGAGTTGAAAAGAAGCTCAACGCGGTAGGTGCCTTGAGCGCTGCTTCCTCTACAGTAGAGTATTTTGTCTCAGATTGGCCGTTCACTTTCGCAGTTGATAGAGTCGATTCGCAGTAACGCTGCTGCAGTGGAGCACGCCCGCGACTCCAACGTTACCAAGGACGCATTCTGGAGTGAGCTCTTCGCAATGCTAAGGAACTAGAGCAGACTGAAGACGCCACTACCATAGCGTCTCAGCCGGTGTACGTCCAGTGGTATGCCCTACGTTAATGAGTGTCGCATTCTCTACAATAGACAAGTTTCAAGCGAACAAGTATCGACATGTCTTCGTGTCGAGTGCTGTCAATTCTTACTCAGAGAGTAGCCGTTCTCAGGCATCAGTATTGCTGCGTGTGTGAAGTTGACGTGAGAGACTGACGATGTGACTAGCGCTGCGTCCCAACGGTTGCGACGGTCCGAAAACGACGAGTGCTCTGTTAGACCCGTGTTAGCCCAGTGGTGTTTATTGAACCAGGCTGGTTAATCGTTATCTCGTAAAAAGATGTCTTGTCTGGTTAGACGACAGTTCTCAAAATCATTGTCTGAAACACAGCAGTAACCTGCAGTGTTATAACCTCTTCGGGGTGACAGTAATGCGAGAATTACACCTGTACACTGTAATCTCATGACGCTTAGTCCTGGGTCTGATGTTCAAATTATAAGCGCTCTCCAAAAACTTCTGTTAGACAATATATATTACTGCAATGTTCTGGCGGAGAAGGGTGGAAAGGACCGAACGTCACGAAATATCATTCAGTGAGAGTACAATCCAGTTTTGTACCATTTGTGTTCGAGTGAGAGTAGTACTCGTCGAGTACGCACATCTCGTTGCGGAGTCGGCGTTCGGCGAAGCTAAATCTGACCTACGGAAGATACAGCA
>NW_003210321.1:133948-135764 GCF_000006405.1 Perkinsus marinus ATCC 50983
GGAATGGTAGTCTGTAAGGATGCGTACAAGCCGTTACTTATCTGTACTTGAGGTGGAGTAGATAGACGTACCGAGATGTGTACGGCAATAGAGGAAATGGGAGGCGGACGGGTGCAAGAACAGTTCTTGATGGGGAAAGGGTACAAGACAGTTGAGGATGTCCGTTTGGGCATCATTGTTTAGTCCGCTTCTCTGTCCTTGTTTGAGGGGGCCAGTGTTGGAGCTAAGGATAGCGATGGTGCATGCAGGACCAGGTTGACCGGTCCAAGGGAGAAGCGAGGGGAGTCGGAACAGCTTCTACGCAGAAACGGTGAGGACTTAACCATTTCAATCAGGGAGTTACCGAAGACGATAATAAGTCAATGTCGGCAGGACACGGCTTCAACCACTGATAGATTATAGTTGTTAATTGTGGTGTGGTAGAAGCATATTCTCCAAAGGAGGAAGGTGTCAAGAAGTTTATCAGTGACTATGGCGCAGTTTGGTTGTAGTGCATGCGAGGGGTGACAGAGAGGCAGAGCCACATTAACCTCAATTCTTTGAAATACTATAATAGACGTTTGAACGGAGATTCTTCTGATGCATCGACTGTCGATACACCTCCGATCGGCTGTGAAGGCACAACGGCCCTTGCGAACACTGACGATGTCGGACGACAATTCTGAGGTGAGGCTTCTATCTATCCTGGGCGCGAGTATTATTAATTCAGCTAACACACATGACAAATGTCGAAGTTACCAGACAAATGAGGGCGGCGAGAGACAAGGCAGATTCAAAGGAGTTGTCAAAAACGGCCAAGCAGGAAGGTATCATACCCCAGCCATATTCGGAGGCTCATTCGCTTTCTCAGCTTTGGCGACCTTGCACGCCCTATACCAAGAAAGCCTGTCGTCAATCCGCCGACTGCATTACAGTAGCTACGAGTTCTCTGAGCTGGCCCTGACGGCAGCTAGAGCACCGAGTACTGGTGGGGCGGCTGAGGAGGTCCTCCGGATGGTATTAGACGAAGTTATCAACCGCCAGGAGCCGGTAAATTGCCGTGGGAAACGTGAGTGGACATGAAGACGTTAGCGGAGAGGATTGGGAGATTTGCAGTTGGTCGGAGTACATATGATCTGATCACTCGAGCTGCCAACGATCATACCTCGGCCCGAGCCGGCGGGGACTTTTCCGAAAACGTACCACTCAATCAAGGGTGGACCATGGTCACGTTGAAAAACCTTACCGCGGGCTTTTGCACTTCTAGAGGACTACGAATCATGGCAGAGGAGTCCCTCGGTGGGAAACTCATAGCAGAGTATGTTGGTGATCGAGTGGTAGGAGCTGGCGGGAAGAAAGTCTAAGATCTTATAGTTCTATAGGTATTGGCCCCTGAGGCCGCCGTGGAGCTCAGTAGTGGTCTTTCTGGCAGAGGAGCCGTGCAGATGTTGACGGGTCTATGCAACTACACCATACATTACCCCAAACTTGATGCTCATGGGTAAGAGGCTTGTCGCCTTTCTGTTTACCTAGCCGAGTATTTAGATATGAGGCATTGAGTGTGCGAGTGTGGGCGCGACTTCTTGGCTTGGCTTCTCGTCACTCGGTGACAGAACTGGCTCTTAGCGACTTTGCTATTTTGTATCGGAAAGTACGTATAGGTTCATTGACAGTGCACTAGGAAGGAAATCGCGATTTTCAGATAGCAGAAGTATTACCACATCTAGATGAAGACAGTCGACATGACGTTGCTCGAGCTGCTGAGTGGTTATTGATGTATGCTGAGGACGTGACGTGAATGATTCTCATGTTTCATTCTGTTTCATATCACATCAGT
>NW_003210321.1:135864-139151 GCF_000006405.1 Perkinsus marinus ATCC 50983
CCGGGTTCACGTCGTGATGACGTGAATGTGAAGAAAATTTACGATTTCAAGCAGCCTGGTAACCGCCTCTGCTACGGCCCGCTATCACCATAACCCTATGCTGGCACGCACGCACAGTAAGGTATGGTCAAACGAATGGAAACATCATCCCTGCTTTGACAAATACTATAAATGACAATTTTCAGATGAAAAACTTCGATACTTCCAACAAGCTTCCAATCGGAACTGCGAATGCTCTCATTTGCCCCGTGAACAACGGACCATAGACAACTAATTTGATTCTTCCCACGATGGAATCGTAGTCCCCTCATTACGTAAGTGAATTCCGTAGGTTTATGTGGGACGCTGGTAGACATGGGAACAGTCAAACTGAAGTGGAGGGACAATCCGACGAAAGGCTGAGCCCATGACTACACGAGCTGCTTCATGCACCACAAATCAGCATTGCAACGGCACGGGTGACTATCACGGCATTTTACTCAATCAGCAACTGACACCCCCTATGAGCAGCCCTATTGAGTACTCAGTATCCCTTGAGAGTAGCTCCATACTCCTCTCCATTCCTAAATAATGGAGCATCAATGATCAATAGTCTCCCTATTTCCCCCCTCACGGAATAGACATGTGAAACTCTCAAGGTCTTCAAAACGTTGAAGGCCAATCCCGCGATTATTGGTAAGGTCAATTCTCGTAAGTGGGGCGGCTATGCCACCACTCCAATTTAGTATATGTCATCTTGGACTAGTGTATACTCTAAGAGACAAGGTGCCACTGAATATATGGCAGAGTTCCTCCTATCAACATAGTACGCTACGTGAGAGGACAAGGATGGCATACCTGCCCCACAAGCGGATCTCAGTGAGAGCAAGAGAGTCCCTCAGGAGGTGTGCACTCCCAGGATGATTCTAAAATCCACCCATTTGGCATGCGTAGTGGCATAGCCGCCCCACCCCTTAACAAATGGATTCCATGGAGAAAGAAATGCACCTTCACGAGGGGTAGTCCAACATGGCGTGCCGCGGGACTGAAAGAATCCACCGGCCCCTCCACACCCCGCACGAGAGCCTTTGCAGGGGGGGATAGATCGGAGGGGGTTGGCTGTCGAGGGAGACCAATGGTGTCTACCGTACAAATAGACTAATCCTTCCCACTTAGCAACACCAACTAGCATCGGTAGCTGAGATGAACTTGCCGAGGAACAACACACTGCCAAATATCAATTTTTGGGGGAGCTCTAGGAAGTTTAGTGAAAAGCGATTAAACTGATGGATATCACAAATGTCTGATCAGATCGATGGTTTCCTCATAGGCCACCTTGGCCAGGATGACAGCACTGAGTGCCAAGGCAACAGGCAATACAATGAAGACGTACCCCCAGCTGGAGTACTGTGCGATGACTGTCACCAGTAGCTGCATCAGAGCGGCCCCAATAGCTCCCACACCATCGATAATACCCGACACCTGAGCTACTGCCTTCTTCGGCATCTTATGGCCGAGATCAGCACACACTACACTCGAGAGGACGTTCGCAACTGATCCTACTAAAAAACCACAGGTAAAGACAGTGATTGTGAGGAAGCTGGTAGAAGGACGGCTGGCCTGGAGCATGGCGATAGGGATGATGGCTAGCACTAGGAACCCAAACATAGGAGGAGCTCGACAAGACTCGCCGCACTTGGCCGTACAATAGTCAGAAACAACCCCCAATACGAGAGTACCGACAATAACACCCAAATTAAAAAGCATATCATAAGCATTGGCTTCGGCGGAGGTCCTACCAACATGCTCAGTGAGGTAGAGCGGCAACCAAAAGAACATGGCGTAATTAACGCCGGAGATACAGCCGAAGCAAAAAGAGTACATCAGCACGCCCGGCGCCTTCCAGGCAGCAAGAAAGTTCAGTGTCTCTTCCGCAGCGACTTCGCTCGTACTCTCGTTAGTTTCCCCTCGATCGCGGCTCAGGGGTTCCTCTAGAGCGTTGTCAGGGTGTATAACAAGACCGACTGACTGCGGGTCTCGGGGGAGGAAATAAAGCATCAAGGCGGAGACAGCCAGAAGGACCACTGCTGGACCGAAGAACTGCCACGCTACCGACGCCTCGTTACCAAACACCCCAATCATAAGAGTGCACATAGCAGCACCAAGGATGTTGCCCACGTTAGCATTATTGGACCAGATGCCGAACACTGTACCATAATATTTAGGAAGGAAGTACTGCCCGACTATAACAACAGAAGCTGGCCAACAGCCAGACTGAAAAATGGCATTGACAATCCACAAAAGGTAGTAGAAGTAATACCATCCTTCTTGTGTCGCCACATCGACCATATCGCCGAATACGATTTGAGTGACACAACAGAGCGCAGCCATAAAGAAGTAGACCCTAACTGGATGATAGATGTCTCCTAATGGTCCCGTGAAAAACATACCAATTGCATAAAACAGCATAAATAGAGTATTCATGATCCCGAAGAAAGTAGTGGAGTACCCATAGTAATCCTTCATATTGGGTGTAGCATTAGAGAAAGCTTTCCTCACAGCATGCAGGCACACATAGGTCAAGAAGGTCCAGGTAAGAGCCGAGCCTTGGTAGTACCTCTTACTATGCCAGGGGTGAGTCGATGAGGGGTATCCACTATATGTAGCCGTCATTAGCTTTCTAGCAAACAGCAACTGAAGAGCGCGGTTGTGTTGGAAAATTTGCACATGCTCGACGACGTATAATTGTGACAATATAAAAAAATTTCAGGAATTTTTTTGGAAAATTCTGCTGACTTTTCTTATTCGTACGAGCTCGGGTAGAGATGTATAGAAATTAAGAAGAATTTCCCAAAATTTCCTCAGAATTCCCATAACCACGTAGTTGACCATGTGCATATTTTCCCACACTGGAACTCGACGATGACTTGATCTCGACGAGACATGAACTTTTACTGTAAGAGCCAATGGAATGTGAGATGGACGACCTCGTTTGAGTTCGTCACTTACCCTTTACCAACTCGGATCACATGGCGCGCGCGACTCTAATAGATTACGCGCTCGCCCGATGATTTTTTGAAATTCTAATGCCTGACAGATCTCTGGAAGTGAGTGAGGATGCGGATTGCTTTTGAGTTTCTCATCGTGTCTGATTACCCATGGTCCCACCTCCGACTAAGGAAAGCATCAAGCAGAAGCATCGACGAATGGAGCTGACCCTAGAGGGTCCTTCGAACCCGCAGACCGCTGATGACTCGGGTGTCTACGCCAGCATGGGCATCGATAACAGCTATGACCGAGAGGAGTTC
>NW_003210321.1:139251-145682 GCF_000006405.1 Perkinsus marinus ATCC 50983
AAAACGCACACCTGCCCAGTTCTCATAGAAAAGTTGCACCTACGTAGCCCCCTGGATCTATGACAGAAGAGCCCAGCATGACGCCTCAAAGGTGAATCCCGAGATCTGACGAAATGATGGCAGTACCCAGCATGGCAGCGATAGAACCTACAAACGAGATGGAACATTTCGGTCTCACCGAGTCGTTGGCATATCTCAGGATTCCTGATTCAGGAGGCGTAACGAATCCTCCGAGGGTTACCCTCGTACCAGCAGCAGAGAGACCGACTATGTACACCTTCGTGTTGAAGTTTGGATGGTCCTTGAAGAACTGCGTCACGAATTCGATCCTGCAAGGAATCACGATTGATCAATGCTAAGAAGTCCTCTGGAACTCGCAATGAAAGAACATCGGGACATTCGTGCTCCAAATCAGTTGCCTAAGGACGTCCCACAAGGAGTAACTCACAAATTATTCACCACCGCGTTCAGGTCTGGCTCAATTGGTCCTTCGCTGAAGCCAGTAGGTCCCGGGGCGTCCACCCAAATGCTGTTGGCCTTCTGCGTCCATGAATATCTGGGAGAATTATGGTAAAGGAATGATCGAAGATGATCCAGGTCCTCACGGGTTCAACTCAGGCTTGTCCGTAGTCGTTGAAATGAAGCATGGTCCCTGCGCCATTGCCCCTCCGATGCTGCTGAAACCCAAACCTCCTCGGAGAAACACAAAGGTAGATGCTGTTTTTGGGTCTTCCTCAGCTTCCATAGCCACGAAGAAATATCTGAACAGAGCCGCCATGATCGACATTGTTTCCGTACAAGCATCCTACTTGTTGTCCTTACTCACTTGTATGTACCCGTATTCTTGACTACCCTTACTAAGAGGGCACAATACATTCGCGCTCCTGGTCACCCCCAGTATGACCAATACTGTTATCATAATTTTATTCATACCTGTAGGACGGTTACTATGCAAATCTCAACTAAAAACATTCCTCGCGAATGTGGACCCTTGATTAGGGATCAATGCAGCTAACGACCGATTGTTGATACAATTTTGGGCTGAGGTGTGTAGGAGAACACACATGCTTTGACACTTTTAGGTGACAGCGTTTACCCACTTACTACCGCGTCACGGACCTTTAACACGGTGGCGCCGCGTACTTCGCACGTATTACTAACTACGGCTAGACTTCAGACATCCACCATTTAATTGTCCGTGTGAGGTTGAGTTTGGGATAGAACCCGAGGATGGAGCCGAGCCGATGGAGGTCGATGGCTGAGGTGGTTGGTAAGTGCAGCCGACGTAAATAACTTCACCACTACGATTACTGGTACGTACCCCAACCCCCTAACTCATTGTCTACTGCACTGTGAGTACTAGGTCAACTCGTTGGGCCATTTTCCTCGGCAAGTAAGCGCACTCCTTTCTGAGCTATATTGACGCGAAATTTACCACGGCTAGCGGTGCTTCAAAAAGAGTCATGCCTCGTTCAGTGCGAGGCTAACCCCATTAGCTGATGGCTCCGCGTGTCCCCCGACCCACGACCGAACGCCGGAAGGGATAGAGCTGGGTAATGACACTGTGCAACACAGATGCCCCATAGCTCAAGAAACTCCATTATGCCGCGGCGAACTGTCGAGATCACTTATACGCAATGATAGCTCGTCAACCTGACCATGTTAGTCACCACAGTCAACGTCGATCAGGGTGATAGTCTTATCTCCTTTCTCAATCGTTGCACTTCTTTGTCGTCCTCTATCTCAATCCCTACCAAGGGCGTGTTAGCCACCTGCTTATCCAGAGACATCTTCTCCGACCTCAACGTGGCGAGGTCCTGACAAACTCCAACTGATAGAGAACACAGCGGAGCTCCTTCACCTTTTTTATATCGTTCAACTCTTTCTCGCGTTTAGTTCGCAATCGCCGTAACCGCTTCAACTCGTGTCGAAGTGCACTCACTTCTTCCCTCCTACTTTTCAGAAGACCCCTATGTAGAAATCAAACGTCCCACTTCCGAACATCTCAACAGTGAGCTCTTTCTTACTCGGTCCTCTCTAGCTCAGGCATGTCAACCATCTCCATCAAATAACGTTCATGCGTAGTTCGACTTTCACCAACTGCCTGCAACTCCGCACACGCTTCCTCGTACTGACATCATCATCAATGATGATTCATCATGCATACTCCTCGACAAGGGTCCAGAGCTACCCGTCGACGCTCTTCCTCTATCTGTGAGCTCAGGAGTATATCCAACTCGCTTCTGGCCGTTGAGCTGGGTTCTGCGTTGATACCCACCCTTCGCACTCCATGACCATCAGCTGATGATTCTGGCGAGGAGGACTCAGCCGCTGGTTCCAAGTCGAGCATTTTACCAGACTCTTGTACCTACCGAGAAATACTGAGAACTCAGCAGCTATTCGTTTCTGCACCCTACAAGCCGTCGATGCACAAATGCGTCCCTCTCATAGTCCCAAATCCGACCGCTGGACACCTCCACGCAAAGACTATGTCCAGTTTCCAACGCATGGTGCTTAGCACAGGCCGCCTTAGTGTATCGCCCACACCCCACATGACCACATACAAGGCAAACCTAGAAATGGGAATACCTCAGCTCGAGGGCTTCGATAGCAGGACCTTACCCACATTGGAGCTTCCCGAGTATGCATAGCCTCCCACTGTTCACACTTCATAGTGGCAGCAGGCATCAGCATTTTCTCGCAACATGCACACCAATCTACGAAAGCAATAAGTGACCAACTTCCAAGCGAAGAACTACCTGCTCGGTTTGAACCAGACGGCATCTCGAGCCATCCGTGCTTGCCAGTAATAATACCGGTAACGGTCACATCCAAACGCTCAAGACAATATGGACACGATGGCAACTATCACGACATGACAACTATGATGAAGCCCTGCAAGTCACCGGTCCCTACCGGAGTGCCGCGGCCCTGTCTGACGCTAGCATTGGCTCTGAATTCTTCTATGCCTTTGGAGGTGCTCACTCGCAGTTCACTCAGGAATACGACGTAACAGACTGGGCCCGCAGTATGTCTCGACCCTGACCCGCCAAAGTGCCTCGCAACAGAATGATACGGAATCACAGTGAAGTCCAGCAGCCAACTACTCACCTGTTATGATAGCGGTTGTAGAATTTGTCAGCTGCACTCTGTGACTGGAAGTAGATGAGGACACTACCTATGCCTGAACACGAGTGAGAGTCTGATCCACACTCTGACAAGCCAATCGATAGGAGGCTCATAATACTGCCTACATGTGGTATTCGTGTTATCGGCGAGTTCAGGGTAGGAGTCGTAGATTAAGTAAGACGCATGCAGTATACTGTCAGCAAATTCTTCCAGCCACGACGTCACGTCTGACTAAATCAAACGCGTCATCACACATCGCTGAGGTGCATACCGTTTCAATTCAACGGCACTAAACTAACTACTACTCAGAACTGGAAGTTGAATTGAAGTGTAGACTGCAGTGGCCTTACCCGATCCGTGATGCCAAGCAGGAGAACCTCACGACTCCGCTGCAGCGGCAGGGTGTTGACTCCATCGAAAGACCCTTCGACTCCATCACGATAGAGTATCAGCCGACCTGAGACCCTATGAACAACGGAAACATAGAGTTTACTTCATAGATAAACAGAGACGATCTCGACATGAATCGAGTTGTTCACATTGACTTCCGAAACCGGTTGAGAGATGCAGAAACTTCCTACAGTGTGGGGCGGGCTTGTCCTCGAACATGTCACTAACATCACCATCATCATCACTCCTCGAATCAATGGAATCTTCTCTACTATCGAACCCGCCACAAATGTCCATATGATGCAATCTCCTGATCACGTGAGTCCCCTCGCCCCCTGTCGTGGTACTACATCGAATTTTCTGATTCGAAGTGTTTCCGCCACCTGTTGATAGCAGGAAAGGACTTTTCTGTCGCGACTCGCGATAAACCATACCCAGTCGGTACCTTGTTGTTAATCCCCCCCAGGTGGCTGTGGTGATGCAGAACAAGTGTCGTCTTGTGAAGAAGAGCCTCGAGGACCAGATGGGGAAGAAGACGGCTCGTCAGGTATGTGCGAGAGTTTGGGGTTGATAATGTGCTTCATGGGGTTGCAGGTGAAATCGGGGGAGGATGAGGCCGAGCCGATGGAGGTCGATGGCTGAGGTGGTTGGTAAGCGCAGCCGACGTAAATAACTTTACCACTACGATTACTGGTATCTTACAACGAACTCGTCGTTTCGACGTCTTGGTAGAGGTCAGTCTTGAGTTGTGGTGATGCGGGAATGGTAGTCTCATGGTAGTCTGTAAGGATACGTACAAGCCGTTACCTCATCCTGTACTTGAGGTGGAGTAGACAGACGTAGCGAGATGTGTATGGCAATAGGGGAAATGGGAGGCAGACGGGTGCAAGAACAGTTCCTTGATGGGGAAAGGGTACAAGACAATTGAGGATGTCCGTTTGGGCATCATTGTTTAGTCCGCTTCTCTGTCCTTCTTTGAGGGGGCCAGTGTTGGAGTTAAGGATAGCGATGGTGCATGCAGGACCAGGTTGACCGGTGCAAGGGAGAAGCGAGGGGGGTCGGAACAGCTTCTATGCAGAAACGGTGAGGACTTAACCATTTCAATGAGGGAGTTACTGTAGACGATGATAAGTCAATGTCGGCAGGACACGGCTTCAACCACTGATAGATTATAGTTGTTAATTGTGGTGTGGTAGAAGCATATTCTCCAAAGGAGGAAGGTGTCAAGAAGTTTATCAGTGACTATGGCGCAGTTTGGTTGTAGTGCATGCGAGGGGTGACAGAGAGGCAGAGCCACATTAACCTCAATTCTTTGAAATACTATAATAGACGTTTGAACGGAGATTCTTCTGATGCATCGACTGTCGATCCACCTCCGATCGGCTGTGAAGGCACAACGGCCCTTGCGAACACTGACGACGTCTGACGACAATTCTGAGGTGAGGCTTCTATCTGTCCTGGGCGCGAGTATTATTATCTCAGCTATCACACATGACAAATGTCGAAGTTACCAGACGAATGAGGGCGGCGAGAGACAAGGCAGATTCAAAGGAGTTGTCGAAAACGGCCAAGCAGGAAGGTATCATACCCCAGCCATATTCGGAGGCTCATTCGCTTTCTCAGCTTTGGCGACCTTGCACGCCCTATACCAAGAAAGCCTGTCGTCAATCCGCCGACTGCATTACAGTAGCTACGAGTTCTCTGAGCTGGCCCTGACGGCAGCTAGAGCACCGAGTACTGGTGGGGCGGCTGAGGAAGTCCTTCGGATGGTATTAGGCGAAGTTATCAACCGCCAGGAGCCGGTAAATTGCCGTGGGAAACGTGAGTGGACATGAAAACGTTAGCGGAGAGGATTGGGAGATTTGCAGTTGGTCGGAGTACATATGATCTGATCACTCGAGCTGCCAACGACCATACCTCGGCCCGAGCCGGTGGGGACTTTTCTGAAAACGTACCACTCAATCAAGGGTGGACCATGGTCACGTTGAAAAACCTTACCGCGGGCTTTTGCACTTCTAGGGGACTACGAATCATGGCGGAGAAGTCCCTCGGTGGGAAACTCATTGCAGAGTATGTTGGTGATCGAGTGGTAGGAGCTGGCGGGAAGAAAGTCTAAGATCTTATAGTTCTATAGGTATTGGCCCCTGAGGCCGCCGTGGAGCTCAGTAGTGGTCTTTCTGGCAGAGGAGCCGTGCAGATGTTGACGGGTCTATGCAACTACACCATACATTACCCCAAACTTGATGCTCATGGGTAAGAGGCTTGTCGCCTTTCTGTTTACCTAGCCGAGTACTTAGATATGAGGCATTGAATGTGCGAGTGTGGGCGCGACTTCTTGGCTTGGCTTCTCGTCACTCGGTGACAGAACTGGCTCTTAGCGACTTTGCTATTTTGTATCGGAAAGTACGTATGGGTTCATTGACAGTGTACTAGTAAGGAAATGGCTATTCTCAGATAGCAGAAGTATTACCACATCTAGATGAAGACAGTCGACATGACGTTGCTCGAGCTGCTGAGTGGTTATTGATGTATGCTGAGGACGTGACGTGAATGATTCTCATGTTTCATTCTGTTTCATATCACATCAGTTGCTTTGCGTTCGACAGAATGACGGAGGGATGCACACACTGTGTGCCACACCGTCCACTCGTGGTTAATTGGTTAGTTACAATGAAATTTGGAGCCCGGGATTAGTGTTGCGCAAGCGCGCTGAGAGTGACACTGCGTTCGGCACTCGAGCAAAGCCCTACTAAATGCGTCACTCGCAGTTCAACCCTCTTGCCTTCTGATTGTCCACTAGGATCAAGTTTCGGGCTACTTGTGCTTGCAACTCAGACTTGTAAATCACTTTTTGGAAAACTTAATTTCTGAATTCGGACACGAAAGTGCGTCCTTTTCATCCTCTCTCGGGA
>NW_003210321.1:145782-158965 GCF_000006405.1 Perkinsus marinus ATCC 50983
GGTAGAAAATCTCTCTGTTCCAGCACTGTTATACATCCTCTAGCACTGAAAACGCACACCTGCCCAGTTCTCATAGGAAAGTTGCACCTACGTAGCCCCTGGATCTATGACAGAAGAGCCCAGCATGACGCCTTCAAGGTGAATCCCGAGATCTTGACGAATGATGGCAGTACCCAGCATGGCAGCGATAGAACCTACAAACGAGATGGAACATTTCGGTCTCACCGAGTCGTTGGCATATCTCAGGATTCCTGATTCAGGAGGCGTAACGAATCCTCCGAGGGTTACCCTCGTACCAGCAGCAGAGAGACCGACTATGTACACCTTCGTGTTGAAGTTTGGATGGTCCTTGAAGAACTGCGTCACGAATTCGATCCTGCAAGGAATCACGATTGATCAATGCTAAGAAGTCCTCTGGAACTCGCAATGAAAGAACATCGGGACATTCGTGCTCCAAATCAGTTGCCTAAGGACGTCCCACAAGGAGTAACTCACAAATTATTCACCACCGCGTTCAGGTCTGGCTCAATTGGTCCTTCGCTGAAGCCAGTAGGTCCCGGGGCGTCCACCCAAATGCTGTTGGCCTTCTGCGTCCATGAATATCTGGGAGAATTATGGTAAAGGAATGATCGAAGATGATCCAGGTCCTCACGGGTTCAACTCAGGCTTGTCCGTAGTCGTTGAAATGAAGCATGGTCCCTGCGCCATTGCCCCTCCGATGCTGCTGAAACCCAAACCTCCTCGGAGAAACACAAAGGTAGATGCTGTTTTTGGGTCTTCCTCAGCTTCCATAGCCACGAAGAAATATCTGAACAGAGCCGCCATGATCGACAATGTTTCCATACAAGCATCCTACTTGTTTTCCTTACTCACTTGTATGTACCCGTATTCTTGACTAACCTTACTAAGAGGGCACAATACATTCGCGCTCCTGGTCACCCCCAGTATGACCAATATCGATATCATAATGTTATTCATATCTGTAGGACGGTTACTAAATTTCAACTGAAACATTTCTTGCGAATGCGACCCACAACTAGGAATCAATGCAGTCAATGACCGATTATTGATACAATACTGGGCTGAGTTATATAAGATAACACGCATGCTCTGATATTTACAGGTGATAGCTCCTACCTACTTGTTGCCGCGTCACAACTCCCGGAGTTGAACTCCGTGACACGGGGGCACTGCGTGTCACGCACGTATTACTCGCTACTGCTAGACTTCAGATATCTACCAACAAGTGATGCGCATTTCCACCGGGTGGGCGGTAAGAAAGATGCACTAAGAGCTCCCAGAGGGAGATAGAGAGTCTGATTCATCCAGATCCGGGATATAGACTTCTGGAACGTGACCAATATCGACGCATCATCCACACCGAGGTCCTCTATAATGTATCTGCAACACACAGTTGAGACGGCGTGACCATGAACGCATCATCGTGTGTGTCACCGTCCGAGACGGTCAGTCTCCCTGTGCCGTGGCTCTCATCTTGTCACTTTGCAGCCTACGCTATTACTAGGATCCGCTGTCCTTCCTCTGTTTATTTCACTTGTTTGCCTTAGCCCTATAGGCACCACGATGTCACTGCGACAGTGGTACTGTTGTATCACTTTAGAGCAGCTGTGAACGCTGACGGCGTCACGCTTTCCCCATATAACGGCGTCACTCACGAATTAAAGGGAGTGTTGTGGGTCCAGTTTGCCTGCACCCTTGTTATCTCATCAAACCTTCGCCTCCCTTTCTGTAGCGAATGAGCCCAGTATCGATTACTGTGCTGCTAAGTGTGTGTATTCGTACAGAACTCAAGTGCAGGAAGTGCGCTTATTGTTATTGTCCTATTGTTAGGCTCGTAGTATTGGTTGCTCTAGCTCGAGTTCCCTTGTTGTGTTGTTTTAGAGACTCTAAATTAGAGTTCATCATACCTCGACAGGAGATGCACCCGTATTATGTGTGCTACAGTTTTATACCTAGTGTTCTACGCAAATTACGCGAAGTAAAAAAATCTCACTTCCCGAAAAAACGCCAGTGAAAATCGCCACTTCGTGTACACTGTACAACGCGTGATCGATTGGGCGTAGACTCGCCTGGTTTTTCGCTACTCGTGTGAGTAGCATTGCTGAGCCACTATTTCAAATGATTCATTTGGTTCCCTGAAAAGATCTGATAGTTCACATACGATGTGCAGGAGTCGACTCTGGCGGCACATCTCATATTCTCATTAATTCTGATTACCTTTGTAACGAGCGAAGTGGAGTTGGGGTAGTCTGTTACGATATGCTACAAACGCAGGAATAGTCTGTTTCTCTAAGGAAAAATTTTTCGAGTTGGAGTCGGGTGGGTTCTAACCAACGGGAATATCTTATAGAATCGAGTCTGTCACCGCAACTTGCGGTCCGCAAGGCCAACGGCTGATTCGCCAAGAATGGGTATTTGACCGTAGATGATCAGTGCGTAAATACTTCGCGCATTACCCATGAAATGAAGTACAGGTACCGAGTTCTGTCAACATATACCATGCATGCTGTAATGGATCGTTCGCTGCCACATTATTAGTCATAGTGGCGTCCCTTTCGTTGTGTGCCGCAGGACTGTCTGCTGTTCTCGTTGCGCGGACGAGATTGGCGTATAGCTTCTGTGCGGGATATCGACTCTCGAATCGATACGCATGCACACGGTTTTCGAGGAACAAGAGTTAAGATAACCTTTCGGCCTTCCCCTTCCCTCTGTTGAGTTCAGAGTCGGGTCTGTCTGACGGTTCTCAACACATGCATAGTCGCACAAACTCACTTCCGTAACCGGCTATGGGTCACTAACTCATACTCTATCAGCCTAGTAAGGACCAAACTAAGTATAGCGGAGCCTTCCATAACAGTGTAGGTATAAGTAACCAGACAATCACAGCTTGTCGCTCGCGGTGTGACATCGTGTACCAGGGACTGTATCTCGCAGTGATGCTCGGAGAAGGTTGAGTGATACATCTCCCGTAATTCGCCCACTATGGTGATGTGGAGGCATCTTTCCTGGGGTGCAAGGCTGGTAATGAGCCAACGACTTCGCGTGTACTGAGTCGTCCTCCCGCGTACGGTCTAACTCATGGGAGGCTGGAGCTGGATAATGACACTGTTCAACCACAAGCATCTCGTAGCTCAAGAAACTCCATTATGCCGCGGCGAACTGTCGAGATCACTTATAAGCAATGATAGCTCGTCAACCTGACCATGTTAGTCACCACAGTCAACATATCAGGGTGATAGTCTTATCTCCTTTCTCAATCGTTGCACTTCTTTGTCGTCCTCTATCTCAATCCCTACCAAGGGCGTGTTAGCCACCTGCTTATCCAGAGACATCTTCTCCGACCTCAACGTGGCGAGGTCCTGACAAACTCCAACTCATAGAGAACACAGCGGAGCTCCTTCACCTTTTTTATATCGTTCAACTCTTTCTCGCGTTTAGTTCGCAATCGCCGTAACCGCTTCAACTCGTGTCGAAGTGCACTCACTTCTTCCCTCCTACTTTTCAGAAGACCCCTATGTAGAAATCAAACGTCCCACTTCCGAACATCTCAACAGTGAGCTCTTTCTTACTCGGTCCTCTCTAGCTCAGGCATGTCAACCATCTCCATCAAATAACGTTCATGCGTAGTTCGACTCTCACCAACTGCCTCCAATTCCGCACACGCTTCCTCGTACTGACATCATCATCATGTATACTCCTCTACAAGGGTCCAGAGCTACCCGTCGACGCTCTTCCTCTATCTGTGAGCTCAGGAGTATATCCAACTCGCTTCTGGCCGTTGAGCTGGGTTCTGCGTTGATACCCACCCTTCGCACTCCATGACCATCAGCTGATGATTCTGGCGAGGAGGACTCAGCCGCTGGTTCCAAGTCGAGCATTTTACCAGACTCTTGTACCTACCGAGAAATACTGAGAACTCAGCAGCTATTCGTTTCTGCACCCTACAAGCCGTCGATGCACAAATGCGTCCCTCTCATAGTCCCAAATCCGACCGCTGGACACCTCCACGCAAAGACTATGTCCAGTTTCCAACGCATGGTGCTTAGCACAGGCCGCCTTAGTGTATCGCCCACACCCCACATGACCACATACAAGGCAAACCTAGGAATGGGATACCTCAGCTCGAGGGCTTCGATAGCAGGACCTTACCCACATTGGAGCTTCCCGAGTATGCATAGCCTCGCACTGTTCACACTTCATAGTGGCTGCAGGCATCAGCATCTTTTCGCAACATGCACACCAATCTACGAAAGCAATAAGTGACCAACATCCGCGCGAAGAACTACTTGCTCGGTTTGAACCAGACGGCATCTCGAGCCATCCGTGCTTGCCAGTAATAATACCGGTAACGGTCACATCCAAACGCTCAAGACAATATGGACACGATGGCAACTATCACGACATGACAACTATAGTGAAGCTCTGCATGTCACCGGTCCCTACCGGAGTGCCGTGGCCCTGTCTGACGCTAGCATTGGCTCTGAATTCTTCTATGCCTTTGGAGGTGCTCACTCGCAGTTCACTCAGGAATACGACGTAACAGACTGGGCCCGCAGTATGTCTCGACCCCAGCCCGCCAAAGTGCCTCGAAACAGAATGATACGGAATCACAGTGAAGTCCAGCAGGCAACTGCTCACCTGTTATGATAGCGGTTGTAGAATTTATCAGCTGCACTCTGTGACTGGAAGTAGATGAGGACACTACCTATGCCTGAACACGAGTGAGAGTCTGATCCAGTTACACACTCTGACAAGCCAATCGATAGGAGGCTCATAATACTGCCTACATGTTGTATTCGTGTTATCGGCGAGTTCAGGGTAGGAGTCGTAGATTAAGTAAGACGCATGCAGTATACTGTCAGCGAATTCTTCCAACCACGACGTCACGTCTGACTAAATCAAACGCGTCATCACACATCGCTGAGATGCACGCCGTTTCAATTCAACGGCACTAAACTAACTACTACTCAGAACTGGAAGTTGAATTGAAGTGTAGACTGCAGTGGCCTTACCCGATCCGTGATGCCAAGCAGGAGAACCTCACGACTCCGCTGCAGCGGCAGGGTGTTGACTCCATCGAAAGACCCTCCGACTCCATCACGATAGAGTATCAGCCGACCTGAGACCCTATGAACAACGGAAACATAGAGTGTACTTCATAGAGAAATAGAGACGATCTCGACATGAATCGAGTTGTTCACATTGACTTCCGAAGCCGGTTGAGAGATGCAGAAACTTCCTACAGTGTTGGGCGGGCTGGTCCTCGAACATGTCACTAACTTCACCATCATCATCACTCCTCGAATCAATGGAATCTTCTCTACTATCGAACCTGCCACAACTATCCGTATGATGCAATCTCCCGATCACGTCAGTCCGTTCGTCCCCGGTCGTGGTACTACATCGAATTTTCTGATTCGAAGTGTTTCCGCCACCTGTTGATAGCAGGAAAGGACTTTTCTGTCGCGATAAACCATACCCTAGCTCGAAACATAGGGAAAAACACAATTGCAAGAGCTACCTCCTTAACACAGCAATGGAGAGGATTAAGCCCAACTGATTAACTCGACAAATTCCAGCAACAACAAAAGAGACAATTATCATGGCAACATGGGGGTTTCACGACGGGGTAGCAGCCAAGCTTCGTGCTGACTACATCCTTTGGAGCAAAGCAAACGGGCTGACTATCGACAACAGCACTATTTTCTATTACAGTTTTATCATCAGCTATGCCCACTGCTGTTGTTGTTGATTACTACTACCAACTCTACTACGGGGTCTCGAGCCGGCCAAGTTTATGAGGTGCTCCTCAAGAGGATGCTGGGCAGACTTCGATGGTTCAAATGAGAAACCAACTGAACCTTCGTACAATGATGCAATGCTAGTAGTAGTGTAACGGCTCTGCCTCACACCGATTAGCAACGAGAAAACTCAGACAATTCGTCGTGGCATTATACCGATATTAACCACCCGAGAAACATGAACTAATATCTGAACCCAACCCTCAAGGGACGACATAACGAGATCACTCCTGCTGCTGTTTTTGGACGAGATGCTCGTGGCAAGCAGTAGTAGTACTAAGCTTCTTTTCGCCTATGTGAGAGACTCTCGCTTACATTGTGAGGTTATTAACACTACTGAAATGTGCTGCTATTTCCATCTCAATGTCCTTCGGTGTTCTGTGGAAAGTATCGACCGATATTGTCGTGTGAGTGAATGAGTGTCGTCTCATCTCAGATGCCCACTCCCATGAGAGCAGGAACACATTGTTAGAATTGAATTTAGATAATGGCATCAATGAATAGCTGTTAACAAATGTCTCAACTCGAACATGCTCTACAAAGGGGACAATGACACAAAGCTGGGTGGTTACACGGACCGGCGATATAGACTCGATTTACGAGGGAAGAGCTGTTACTCACTGTTTATTGTTATTCTATTTAGCTGGCTCCGCCAACCAACGTTGGAGATATACCGCTTCGATGCAGCACTCTGACCTACTTCATATCATGTCACAAGTAGCTTTAGATGAGCTAACAGTGATCGCCTACGCACTTGCCTAGCTGGTAGAGCGTAACGATAATGTTGCAGCGACAAGCACACTCTGACCCTAGCTAACATTCATCTGATTAGGAGGGTGCAAAGGGTGACAAAATTCGTTATGACCAAGTTGGAAGCGTAGTGCGCACGCCATCGTGATCGATTTCAGCCTCGCTGAGCAAGCTTTGCGGCTGTAGTGCGCAGTAAAGCTCGTAGGGTATCTTCAAGGCATGTTTTCTGTATCGCTCACTTATTCATTCACTGACTTCATCTTCTCATCACTTTGTGTATATCGTTTTATGTGGCGTTGATTGCGTAGGACTCTCTGTCCAGCTACTCTTGGTGTGTAGCATAGCAAATTCTTCATTCTATCTTTTTCGGACGCGCTGCAAGTTTAAAATACTACTGTTGATCTAACTCGCGCATTCGATCTCCTGTGTGTATTAGCGTATCGTTTGTTATTGCTGCGTTGAACTCGTGAGTTTTCCATCGATTGTTTCTCATCTCCTTCTTCAAGTTAGGTAATATCTTTTTTGATCTATCCCCAGTTTAACAATGGACGCAGCTGAGGCCCAGAAGCAGATCCAGCAGATGGTCAACTTCATCCTCAATGAGGCGAAGGTAAGCGCATTGATTATCGTTTGCGTCTTGGTCGCATTGCCGTTCATCTTAGGACAAATCGGAGGAGATTGAGGCTAAGGCCATGGAGGACTTCAACATTGAGAAGCTGAAGCTTGTCCAGCAGATGAAGGAGAAGGTCAGAAAGTAAGTCTAGTGTGACAATCCTAATTATTGCCGACTACCTGCTCGCCACAGAGTCGTCTTTTCAGGGAGTATGCTCAGAAGGCTAAGAAGATTGAGACTCAGAGAGCTATCGCTCGTTCCACTGCAATCAACCGTTCTCGACTTCAGAAGATCGGTGAGCGTGATGCTATGCTCCACAAGGCTGTTGATGATGCCATCGCCGAGCTTTCTGCTTACGCCAAGACTCCCGCTTATAAGACCACTGTCACCAACCTCATCGTTCAGGGCTGTTTCTCTCTTCTTGAGCCTGAGGTCACCATTCGTTGCCGTCAGGAGGACATGGCTCTTGTTGAGGCTGTCATCCCTGAGGCTCAGAAGATCTATGCCGCTGAGATCGCCAAGCAGGCTAAGGGCACTACCAAGGCCGTTGTGCTCAAGCTCGACAAGAAGAACCCTCTCAAGGGCAAGGCTGGTGGTGTTGTGCTAAGCTGCAACGATGGCAAGATCCGTGTTGATAACACTCTGGACGCCCGTCTTCGTCAGCTTGAGGAGAAGGACAAGCCTAATCTGCGTAAGGTTCTTTTCCCTATCGAGGCTTAAGATGTGCATATGTGTGTGGTGATGATTACTATTGCTCTCTGCCCAGCCTTCCGTTCTTTATCCACTAAGTGGCGACTATCGCCTCCCTCTGTGTGTTCAGTCATTGTTGAATAGTTCGGCAATAGCATCTTGCACTGAGAAGGTTTTATGTTGTTGGTGACGATGGCTGAGTAACATCAGTGAGGCTACTAGTCTCGAGTTCAGCACAGTTTCGTATTCACGAGCACACCAGTGTTTTGTTGGGTCGTATCATCAATCACAAGGGTTCTCATCGACCATGTAATTGTGAGGAAATGTTGTACGGTGTACCTAGGTACGTCGAATTCCATATTATTCCTGAGGTGGCGCTTGCATTACGGAGATGCTTTTCACCATTTAGCCTTACACTTTAGGTTGCAAATTGATTGCGCCTTCGTTATATGGATCAGCCCAACCTGTGGGGAAACTTTGTAAAACACTTCTCGTTTCAAGCACGTTCATGGACTGTGAACGTGCTGCGATAATCAAGACTCGCTATTTATGAATCGCCAGAAACCTCGGCCAGGATCACGGATCAGTGAAATTAAGCGAACGAATAACTTCGTTCGTAATTGAGCCAAGGCGTATTCTCGTCCAGAGGTCTCCTATCTGAAGTCGACGAAACGTAATGAGGTAGCCAGACTCAAGCGTGTTATGAGTACAACTCCATTGGTGAGCAGCAAGCCAAGTTTATGAGGCTACTCGTGTCGAGCACGCGATGCAAAGTGCCCAGGCTTGGAAGCCTACGGTGAGACCAGCACACACCCAGTCGCAAATCGTCCTGGCTTCTCAATTACGTTCGTGCAACTGCAAGAAATGGGGTATATTTCATGCACTTGCATGCTAATACGGTGGTGATGTCGTTTAGCGCTGGGTTCTATGACCGCCCTTCGAGGCAGTGGGAGCATTAGCTATCCGTGCTGTAGTACTACTGCACACAGGAGCTGCGAGGGCCGTTCTCACCCATAAGAGGATCTGAGGCGGAACAGCGTTTTCGATAAACTTTCTTGCGAAGGGCGCGGTGATTTTGACTATGAGAAGCGGAAAGAAGGGAAATCCATAACTTGGCAGTATAGGCGCTATATTTTGTTGCAGTCAGCGATATGTAGTGGATGATACTGGGAAGCTGGAAGCTCTTGTAATCTGCTTTTGCTGTATTGGTGGAGTCCGCGCTCAAGAGTTACTCGTTTGTTGTCGGAAGTTCTATACTTTCCCTTACGCTGATTCTATGGTTCGCCGGAAGAAGGTCGGAAAGGAGCGTTTGGATCGCTTCTATCAGCTTGCTAAGGAGCAGGGCTATCGCGCACGATCAGCGTTCAAACTGATCCAGCTCGAGAAGAAGTAGTTTCGTCGGGAAAGGGTAACCGCGTTGAGGGCTGTGTTAGATACGGCTTCCTCAAGAACGCCAGATCATGTGTGGATCTCTGTGGTGCTCCTGGAGGGTGGAGTCAGGTGGGCTATTGGTTCATTCATGGCCTAGGGGGAGGTGCTTGGACTGGTTTAGGTAGCAGTAAAGCATATGCCTGCAAACTCGAAGGTCATATGTGTCGATTTGATGCCGATAAAACCGATAAAGGGGGTGGTGACCATGCAATGTGATATAACAACACAGAAGTGCAGGCAGTTCCTGTTGAAGGAGCTCAATGGTACTAGTGGTCGCCTTGAGGAGCCTCCGACAGGTGTTTGATTCTGATAGGTACTCCTTGTGATGTTGTATTGAATGATGGTGCACCTAATGTGGGTGCGAGTTGGGCTAAGGATGCTTACAACCAGGCTGAACTGTGTCTATATGCTGTGCATCTAGCAGCGGACATGCTCAGGAAGGGAGGTGGGTCTATATGAGGAGTAGAAGGGGTTGACAGTATCGTCGTTGGGGTGTAGGTACCTTCGTCACCAAAGTCTTCCGATCTTCTGATTACAACAGTCTTTTGTGGGTTTTCCAACAGCTGTTTGAGAAGGTTGAGGCGACCAAACCCACCGCTTCTCGTAACGTCTCTGCTGAGATTTTCGTGAGTGATGGTATGACATGTGGATGAGTCGTCACTCGTGTGTTGTTTTAGGTTACTTGTAAGGGCTTCAAGGCTCCAGCGAGAGTTGATCCTCGATTGTTCGATCCGAAGTGGGTGTTTATGATGGAGGGAGATGAGCAGGAGAAGGCGGCTGTTGGAGAGGAGGATGAGGAGGAAATTACTGGCAAGAAAGGTAGATAGGATAGAATACCTTTTTATCAGCACTATTGCTGTCTCAGCTGGTAGCAGTGGGGCAGCGGCTCTCAATGACTACCTCAAGTCGGCTATGAAGAGACGTAGAGGGGGGTATGAGGATGAGTCGGAACTGTAGGGATATGTTGATCCATGTCGAGTGTAGATAGTCTCCACTTTTAGATTCTCAACTGCGACGGTTGCGGAGTTCATAGCCTCTCCTGCTCCGGCAGAGGTCCTCATCAAGAGGAGCAAGCTCGTGTTTGCGACGGAGGATTGTGAGGCGATAAGAAAGTAGGCTTGAATGGTATATTGTTATTGGGGCTATGGAAATATCTTAGGTCCCCCTATACGACCCCGGAGATATTGGATTATATGAGCGACTTGAAAGTGCTGGGGAAAGGAGAGCTCATGGCTTTGCTGAAGTGGCGTATGCGTATTAGAAGGTAGCTCTCTTGGAAGAGGACCATGTTGTTGAGAAGCTTGTGTGTTAGGGATCGTGAGAAGGCATCTAAGGTGGATCAAGAGAGCGAAGGAGAGGAGGATGAGGAAGATACTCTTGCAAACGCTCGGCCTGGCAAGTCTGTCGATGATGAACTGGCAGCATTGTTGAGCTCTCGTAAGGATATCGATGTTGGTGTTGCTGCTGATTGTGTGATGTGGACTAGGTCGAAGGGAGGAGAAGGCTGAGCTGAAGAAGCAAAGGGAGAGGACTAAGAAGCAGGAGATGAGGAAGAAGATGTCCCTAGGTAGTGCCTAGAAAGTGTTCATAGTATATGTGGAGTTATGTGGACTTTTCAGGTGGAGCATTCAGCGCCTCATCAATGTACGAGCCTGACCTTTTTGGTGGGATAACTCAGGATGACTTTGAGGCTGCTAACGAGGTTGATGAGGTAAGGGAAGGGTGCTGGAATATATATGCGCTCTCCTCAGCTGAGCTCGGGGGTTTACTCGTTTCCTATGGAAGTTTAACTCGGGTAGAAGTCAACAAAATCCAAGAAAAATTCCCCGGAGTTTCCTCATGGTATTCATATTTTCACTAACACGGGATACACATCTCTTCACCCTATGAGGGAGGGTGTAGATGCTGTCGTTGATGGCAGTGTTTGATGTTAGGACGTTACCGCACTGGAGGGCTCAGAGGAAGATCCGACAGATAGGGACATCCAACCTGGCCAATACGAGTAGGAGGGTACAGCTGAGGTTCATGTAGCTTACTGTGTTGATATTGAGGTATATAGTGGGAGATAACAGCTCGAGGCTGGAGAGGATGGAGAAGGAGATGTCGGAATATCACAAGAATGAGCTGAGGGACGCTGAGCTCCGTAGGTTACTCTTTTTGTAGTAGTTGTGTATAGTGGTAGTTTGTAGGGAAGGAGAAGGCCGCGTTGAAGGCTAAGAAGGGGAAGAAGGAGACTAGAAGGGAGAGAGCTGCACAGGAGTGGGCGGCAGAGGCGAGAGAGGTTACCTCGGAGATCGAGGGGAAGGCGGTCGCTGCTCATGAGGAACAGGTGAGTCGGGGTGGTCGGCCAGTAGATGCTTATTCACCGAAAGGTTCGCCGTGAGCTTGCTGGCGTTAGTGATGATGAGGATGGAGAGTCTGTGGACGGGTATGAGTCGGATGAAGGAGGAGATGCTGCGTAGGAGTGATGGGAGTTGCTTGAGGGTGGAGTGGTATTGGGAATAGGTATGTTGATGGGATACAGGAGGATGATGATGAAGAGAAGGGAGACTCAAGCGATGGAGAGGTGGAAGTGCCGAGTAAGCGCTTTAAGGAGAGTGAGGCTTCCGAGGAGATCGTGTTACCTCCGGAAATGAGCGGAGCGAAGGGACAAGTAGTATAAGAGGGTTGTGGGTGGATGTTGTTTACGGGACTTGGTGATAGATTCGGACGGATCGTTGGTTCTCGCAAGAGCTCTTCAAAGAGGATAGTGATGATGATGATGACGAGATGAAGGACGATGTCGATGGGGTGGGACTGTGTGTATGGTAGCATAGGTTGGTATGTGGTCATTATAGATTCGTGAGTTGGATGATGAGGATCTGTTGAAGTTGCCTCTTACGGATAAGCAGTTGAGGAAGGAGAAGAGGAAGCGTGATCTTGCCAAGAAGGAGAAGAAGGAGGTAAGCGAGGTCGGCTGACTATCTAGCTAGTGTCGAGGCTGTTGAGTTGTGTGGGTGATGGTATGTATTGCAAGCCCTCGAATAGAAGAGGGACATCTTGAAATTATGATACAGTCTTTGAATGATCGTCCTGCTCAACTATAGCGTCTATTGGTTTCAGGCGAAGAGGGCCCGTAAGATGGGAGAAGTGGAGGAGGAGGGTGATGGCCATGGCCATAAGGATGGTGATGCTGCCGGAACTGATGTCGGAGGATTCGAAGTGGTAGGTGTCTTAATACTGTCTCCTAGTATAGTGGTAGAGGTGTCCATCTTGGCTGAATTGGTGTTGTGGTAAGGTGCCAGCGAGCACTGCCTCGGCGTTCGAGAGACCAGAAGATCCGCAAGAGCTCGCTGAGACGCTAGCCTTGGGCAGCCTGCTGACGTCTAAGAAGAGTCGGATGGAGCTGATTGACAGTGCTTACAATAGATATACGTAAGGATGGTAGTTGAGAGTAGAAGGGTGAGTGTGGTGGTGGCCAGGTTCGCTGACGATCACAATGCGGCTCTACCGGATTGGTTTGTGGAGGAGGAGAAGCCGTTCACTCGTCAGATGGTGGGTGAATGATGATATAGCGAAGGAGTGGTATGGGATTGTGTAGGTGCCGATATCGAAGGAGTTGATGAACCAGTATCGGGCTAAGATGAGGGAGATCAATGCTAGACCTGTTCGCAAGGTGGCGGAGGCGGCAGCACGTGAGTTGCTCATAGGGAGAGTTGGATGAGGTGTGGTATGGTGGTAGGCAAGAAGAAGCGTCTGACGCAGCAGTTGGAGAAGCTTAGAAGACGGCCACTAGCTTGCAGAATCGAGCGATTTAGCGACTCTGGAAAGGCCCGTGCGATGAGGAAGGCTGTTGGAAAAGTGTTGCGAGGTGGGGGTCTCGATTGTATGTGAGTTG
>NW_003210321.1:159065-160194 GCF_000006405.1 Perkinsus marinus ATCC 50983
GGATGGAGTGGTATCAGGCAATGATAAAAAGGAAGTCGCATATGCAGCAGTACAAGGAAAAGGAGGTAAGGCGCCGAGTCTTGGTCTGGTGACAGTGACTAGGGTGTGTCTTTACAGGCTCTAAGGTGATCTCTAAGGGAGCCAGTAGAGGCGCTAAGGTGAAGATGGTCGATAAGAGGCTGAAGAACGACAAGCGAGCACAGAAGAGAGCGGATAAACGTAAGTTCGGGACTGCTGTTGTGATGGAAGACGTTGGTCGCCTATTAGGGCTTAAGAAGGCGGGTGCTAAGCGACGTGCTAAGAAGCTACCGCAGAAGAAGAAGGGAAAGGGAATGTAACTTAGTATTGGTTGCTTCCTGTATTGGAAGAGTTTACAACGTCATTCAACGTAAAATCACAATATAGAACTCCTACGTTTCTCCCGATAGGCTGAGCTGTGTTGTATTATTGGGGTTGATACCCTGAGGGCTTCCTGTTGATGTGGTATTGGGTTGTTCCTATTGGGAGGATTTGGCGGGAGAGTGGTATGAGTGTTGATGGTTTTATGTCAGGTCTGTACGTTGTTTGGCGACGCATTGTTGTAATTCTCCTTCCTTTCTTCATACCACTCCTTTAGTAAATCATAGAAGGATAACGGCCTTTCCGAGCTACACGAGTAATATGACGGTTCCTAACGATCCTAGGCAACTTGGAGAAGCCATAGTTCAGCAGGTAGTAGTCATAAAGGCCATCACTCGATTTTGATCTAGGGGGATTACAAATACAGGCTCCCAGTGAGGATGACTGTGCTGGTGTTGTGGTAGGTAAATCTGCTCCATACGTCACCAGAAGCTGCCAAGAGTGTCACCGCAGCATTGGAAGAGTTTCAACATCACCCTCGGGCTTTGGAAACAGTAGGTCTACTGCTAACTCTATTGGAGGTTGTATTGAGTAGATACGTCTGCTGCTGTCGAATCCCTCTGGCACGCCCATTCAAGCGGAGCATTATGCTGCACACACGTTGGCGACCAAAATCCAGCTGAAGGCAGTTCCTGCTGGAAACGCGGTGAGTTGGGTTTTTGATGGCAAGAGGGTTGATGTTGTGTTATCAATTTCAGTGATAAAAATGTCGTTTTGTTTTAGGAGTTTT
>NW_003210321.1:160294-165884 GCF_000006405.1 Perkinsus marinus ATCC 50983
TGTTGGAGTGGGTAGGCTTGTATAGTACTGGTCGTCCCATGGGGCTACGGGAGCGGTACTAATGAGGTGTCCTCTTGTCGTTGCTATGGTGGGCGTGCAGGTGCTGAGGCAACTCTCGCAGGCTACGGCAGATTATCTCTTACTGAGCAACCAGCAGTTGAAGAGTAATGGACAACAGACTGCTGACTTGATGGAAGCTATAACGTGGGCCATCGTCGGACCTCATTTGAATCTTGGTATGGGCAACCTTAGATCCTTGCCGCCTATGGGGAAGCTGGCCATATTGTCGCAGCTACCTGATGAACTGATGAGTACTAAGCTGTTCCTGCATGCTGTGGATCGGGGAGCGGTCACGGACGATATGGTAGTAGCCCATCGGGAGTTTTGCTCAGCGAGTGGTATGTGTATTGTAGGTGACTAAGTACTGCTCGAAGGTGCTTAGCCTTGTGGATGAGATGAGCTCGAATACTAAGGATGCTAGTGTAACTGGAGAGTGCATTGTAGTGTTCCGAAAATGGATCAAGCTGGCGAGGTAGTACCAATGGGTGGGAGCTGGAGGTCTCAATGAATAGGGGATTTGGAAGGCTCGGTAGATTAGGTTATTGGGCACGTTGTTGCTGAGGGAGTCTTTCCTCGGTACTTGTTGTTTTTATTCTCGCCTGAGGGATTCTTTTTCGCTCTGTTCTGGCGTGTTGGGTAGAGAGAGGAGTTTGCCATTCCATCGGGGATGATCATCTAAGCTGGTGCAGGTTTTCCAGCAAGGCTCGCAATCGTCGGTCGATGGGAGACAGGGCAGCCAACGAGCTAGTGTTGCCGGCAATTTTAAATCTGAGTATCTTCAGGAACGTTCTTGTGGCCTTCCACAGCTCGAGGTAATACGTCTCACCTCTTTATTAGGGGTCCATCTATGTCGGTTTCAGCACACCGGTGTCGGTGATGGAGCAGTGTGCTTTCGTGCTGAGCGAATGCTTATCGGTGACGACAGACACCACTGATAAGGACAGTGGGAGGTATCGTTATGGGCTCTTGGTCATAGTTGAAGGCATGTGTGTTTTAGTTTCGAGATGGTCCTGGCTATAGCCGAGGCGATCGTTATGTTGGGACGACAGCTGTCAGAGGCTATCCCGGCAGGTGAGGAAAATGCTTAGGAATCACCTTTTTGAGCGCATAGATTCTTGAGGAAAGTATTGCTGCTCGTTAACAGGCACGGACTCGTTCATATCGGAGACTACCAAATACGACTGGGAACTGATACAAAGGAGCAAGTAGTGGGCATGTGCTGGGGTGTGGTGGTTAATTTTGTGGCGCGGTGACGCAGATTGATGTGTCGGTTACTATCCGAGTTTGGCCTCACACACTTCTTCCCGTTGGTTGTTCTGGCCTCCCCTAGTGTTGAACACCCTGAAAAAGAGAGGATCAAGGCGGTGGTAAGATACTTTGTTATAATCGATCATCTGGTCGAGCGCGCATGGCAGAAAGTATGGTACTGTTTGTAGGTAACGGCTATACTGCAGTTGGCTCTTCACTTCGTGAGAGTTAGACATGTGGAGTTGGCGGGAACTGCTCTCGAGTTTTGGTAGGGTTCTTGTAGTGTAGCACATACGTGTGAGGTCGGACATGCTCAGGTATTCGGCATTGAGTGGCTTCCTAGGAGCATCCAGTCTGGAGGATGAGGAGGATGACCTTTTCTTTGACGCTAGCACACAGGGGACTGCTGAGGGCAGCTCTCGATCGTTGATGGCGTAATAAGGGAATAGGAAGGGTGTATTGGGGTGAGCGTTTGTGGATTATGGTGCTGAATACGGTCAGTCGTTTGATGGCTTGCGGGAAAATTTTCGAATTGTCTGTGATGTAGTCTATTCATTAGCAATCTCCAAGGCCAATGTCTACTACTTAGTATAGACCGCTTTGATAGCTGCCCATCTCACAGATGTTGATTATTTTAGGTTATTAGGAGCTCGAGAACAGCGCATAGCAGAAAGGGTCTTGCAACATCAGGTAAGGCTGTTGTTGCCCTGGGTGCACTATGATGTGATAGATGGTGGTGTGTGTCTATGCAGAAAGGGCTGCCGTTGGAGTTTGTGTCGATGTGGGTATTCCTCAGAATCAAGAAATGACGCTGCCCTTCCTCGAACCCTGGTTCAAGGAGCTTGTGCCGGCTCTGCTCATCGCGATATGTTGTCCGGCTGATATCGAGAAGGCTGATCAGGACGAGGGATTTGAGATCGAGCCCTTTGTGGATTTCCGGGAGGTAGTGAATAGATATTTTCCTCGTCACTTTTCATGTAGGGGTAGACGAGCCGCAGTAGAAGCGAAAAAATTGATGGTTATGAATTGTGAATATGTAGTGTAATTCCAACTTTCATAAACAAGTGTTATGATCTTGATGTAGTATCGCCTGGTGCATATAATGGTGGATCCGCTGGTAGAATTCTTTTTTGGGTCAGTCTTGCGCCCAAGTGATATCTGATAGCTGCTCGATAGTCGATCCTGAGTGGATCATTGAGCAGATCGGAGAAACACTCTCACAGTGTTGTCAGACGGATCAGGTAAGGTCGTAGACTATGTAAGGGTTGCAGTAACACTGGTAGGCCTCTGGGTTGGTCCGTGCTCCTTGGCAACGTGTGGAAGCATGCATATATGTGCTTACGGCGGTAGCGCCCAAAGCAGTTGCCGGACAGGATGAGGTGAGGTGCTTATTGGAATGGTAGAGAGTGATGGGCGGTGTTGGTTGCAGGTTATACCGGGGCTCTTGCGATTGCTGCCCAAGTTGGACTATCCACGTGAGGGACTACCTGCCTTGCTGTTGAGGACGGGAGCTGGTAATAACGCTGACTTTGTGAAGAGGGTAGGGAGGGGGGCGGACGTGTTTTGTATCAGGTCGTATAGTACTGTATACCAGCTGCTACTTAGCTGAGCAGAAGGAGCTGTGTGTAACGCTGCTTAACTTCTTTTGTGAAACTATTATACCGGGTAAGCCCAAGATGAGTGTTCTTGAGGTTGATGTTATTGTCAGTGCTTCCCACAGTATCGACTAGTGGTGGTGCCTCTAGGGATATTCTTAAACTATCACAGAAAGTGTGCACGGATGCTGTTAAAACGGTATAGGTGGTGTGGCTGGGCTCGTTGAGTGATTGGGTGTTCGTGTGGAAGGTTTTGATGGCGTCTCGAATGATGTTGGTGCAGAGCGTGGCGACTAAGGATAGGCAGCAATGGGAGCACCTTGTTCAGGGCTTAGTAGGGCTGGAGTGGGGGCGGGGGCGTGCTGGATGGTTCGGTGTTGTAGGCATCGGTGTGCTTGCTGCAAACACTGGATATTGATGCACGAATTAGCATTGTTACGGGCATTGGCTCAGTCTTTGCAGTGTTGCCGGACTGGGAACAGATCACAGCTAGTTTGGAGGACTTCTGCAGGTAGAAGGGTTATTATTACCAATAGTCTACTTGTGCTATTTCGCGCTAACGTAGTGTGAAAAGTCGCACTGTTGTAATATATGTTCGCTTTCCCCAGCTGACCCTGGAAATTAATATACGAACTAGGGTAGAAAAATATACAGAAACCAACAAGAATTTTGCAAAATTTTCTCAGAATGTTGATATTTTGCAAATTTTCCCACATTGGGAAGTCATGTTCGTGAGCGTACTCCTAAAACAAAGTGTTTGAGTATTATCTCTATCCCATAGGTTAACGGCTGAGCCCCTGTCGAAGTCTCTACAGGACTATCGGCCACCACATAATAATATGGTGTCTGGTCCACCGGCGGTGAAGCTGTTCATAGCCAGCTTGAGCTGTTGTGGGCACATTCGCAACGAGTGAGTGGGAAGATCTGCTTATCGATCACTCGGGCGAGCGCGGTGTGAAATTGGTCTTATTGTTCGGTATTATTGTATTAGCTACTCCGCCGATGACGAACCTTCCACTCATCCACTGCTAGCGAATCTGGAAGAGTACTGGTCGACTGTCCAGCAGGTGGTGATGTCTGTCGTTATATACCATCAGGATCTATCTCAACAGCTTTGTAAGTTGGGCACTGCTCACTGTTGTGAGGGGAAAGGGGTATGTTGGGGAATCTGGTAGGACATCACAGTGATGCTATATACGCCTAGTATGAACCAGTATAATGATTATATCGTGGAGTATAGGAGTATCATACTACTATACTCCATGTTATGTATCATATTACTAGTATGGAGTGGCATGAGGAAATCAAGCACGGAAAAATCTGGCAGGAGTATGTGTTTAGAATATCCTTTTGCTACCCTTGTTGGATCTTATGCACTCTCGACCGTCTTGTTCGTGTTGTTCAGGTGTAGCATTCGGACATATCTTCGCTTACACCCGAGATGTGGCACCTCAGTCGGCAGTTTTCATACCAACACTACGTGAGTTTCTGCGAATTTCGTGGCGCGTGACGATTATCTTTGGCCTCTTTAGAACTGGTATCAGAAGCATTTAGAGCGGCACCGTTGAGCTGTTGGATGCAGTTGGTGAGAACTTTCGTCGCATTATTTGGGGAACTTACGCGGGTGAGTAGGCTCTTGGCGTTGTTGGTAGCAGTAGTATTGTTGTTGTGGTTGTCAGGTCCATACAGAGTTGGTCAACACCTTGTGTGATCTTAGTGCTACCTTTGTTGCTCATAGTGAGTGAATGGGAGGGGTTGATGGGATCAGAGTCATCATCATCGGATTTACCATAATTTCGAGGAATTCTAAGTTGTAGACATTGGGTGAGAGAGCGAGGAAAGTATAGTGGGAAGATAGGGAGAATTCGGTGGAAACGATATTGTCGGCTTCCTTGGTTTTGCTCTCTGCAACTCTCCGAACGTGGATGTTGATGATACAACGTAGTTATTTCTAAACCCTGTGGACTTTGCATGAGCTGGTCGTGCTCGCCCTGGTTTTATAATGGTTTATCAGGTTCATCTTTGCAACAGAGTAACATGTCGTTGACGGCTCTAACAACTGACGAGAGTAAGATGGTAGCAGAGACGTACTTGGTGTTGGGGGAAGTGTTGAGATTTGTGGATCTGGTAATAAGGAGGGGGGAAGGTCCTTCTGAGAGGGGTCGGCTTAGGTGCATGTGGTACTGCCAGCTGGGTGGTTGTTGCCGACGACCAAGTTGGCCATTGCATGTTTAGAGGCTGCTCCTATTGATGTGAGTGGAAGGAGGAAGGGTTCTGTGATGTGAGGGAATTGTGGTAGGCGCAAACTCAACCTGCTATAGCGGCGATGTTGCACTTTCTGGAACGTCTGGTTACGTGGACGGACCCTCCGCCGATTATTCATGCCGCTGAAGATACCGAGAGAGTCTGCCGAGAGAATTGCCAGCTGGTAGGTTCAAATGGGGGAACTGTTGGGATAAGTGTAGGAAAATATGCTTATGGTCAACTACATGTGTTGGTGATAGTATGGGAATTCTGAGGAAGGCTCAGGAATTTCGTATTGGTTTCTGTGTACTTCTATTCGGAGTCATCTGTAAAACTGTATAATTAGTGAGCTCAGCTGAGGAAAACAAAGATGTGCTCCTCCAATACTGTCTAGGCAAGCTTAGTGCTGCTAATATAGGTTCGGCAAATACTCCTGTCATCGT
>NW_003210321.1:165984-171382 GCF_000006405.1 Perkinsus marinus ATCC 50983
AGCTTCGGGTGGGCCGCTACAGTGTGATACACATTTGGAATATCTCTGCGGCTCATTCACTGTTGCATCGTGTTCAGGTTCGAATGGCGATTCTCCAGCAAACGCCAAAGCTAGCGACCACTCTTAGTGCCAAGACCTTTACTACTGAACTGCTAGCCACCGTCATGCGCTGGTGAGCTCCACTGGTTTGTGACTCATTGAGGTTCTCTGTGTAAGGCTGTGTGACCCGGTGTATTCGGTCCGTGTGGCCGCGACGGAGAATCTCGCTAATCTGAGCGTCGCAATGGGGACTTCCTGGGCTGTGGAGAATATAATACCGCACTTACAGGAACTGTCTAAGAATTCAAACTACTTGTATCGGTGAGCGAAGCGAAGGAGGACCTCGACGGGCATGAGGTGTTCTCATCTCAGGATGACAGCTCTGATGGGTGTGGTATCGATGGCCAACGTCCTCGACGAGAAGGCCTGTGCAGAATTCCTTATGCCGTTACCGAGGTATGAATCTCCACCTTTTGTGGAAGCTTTATCCTTTTCACTCGTTCATGTTGGTATCAATACTGGCACTATTAGGAATTGATTAGATCTGAGGTTCTCGTAATTCAGTAAGTATGTAGTAGCAGCAGGGGTGGCTCTTGAATAGAAAGGTTCAGTACTACTGATTTGCAGGATTGTCATGGTTGCTTGATGTTAGGTCACTTGTCCAGGACTCTGTCGCGAACGTGCGCTTCAATGTAGCGAAGACTCTCAAGGTTGGTGGGAACAGCCAAAAATGGCTCAACCATTCTGGCCTGCCTTCAGAGCATCACTTCTCGTGTACCCCGCAGGACCGTGCAGCATGAGATTCTTCCTATTCTTCAGAAGCTAGCACAACGGGACACGGATGAAGACGTAAGTACCACTTCTATCGTTCACTTGTGTGCGGTTCTGTCCCCGATTTAAAGCTGGTGAATGGTCATTTGAAAGTATCACGAATGATGACTGATTTTGTGCGTGTCTGATGGCCGCTAAAATGCGGTGCATGACGACAAGTCAAACCATCCTTTTAATTGACTGATTCTGCGTGGTCTCCGATGTGGGGGATTTAGGCTCATTACAGAATCTTACAGCCTTGCATGGTTTGATAATCAGGTCCGTTTCTTCTCTGCAAACGCCCTTGAGGATCTACGAAACGCAAAGACGGCTTGATTTTATGATCGGTCAATTGATATATGCCCATCCCTATATTTGATGACGTTTCACTGCATATCTAGCTGCACGCCAATGGCATCACTGTGTGGTACATTTCGAGGACCTAACTTGAGTGTTGAGCAGTGCATGAGGGGGAGGCTCGAAAGCCGTTGAATCTATCCTCCGTTATAACAAAGTATTTGATGAATATTCTTGTGGCAGGTCGAAGAGTAGCGAATCATACACTAAGTATAACGTGTTCCAATTCATGGTGATGAACGACAAATTCCAGGGGCAAGAGAAAATCCCGGAGTTCCATTTGTAGATTTGCATATTTCAGGAGAGTTATGTTTCTTAGCATGTGTAACATCCAAAGTTCTCATAGAACAATGGAGGCTACTCAAAGTTCAAATATGATGTTTCACAAGCCCCTTCCCTTCCTCCTGCACAACCGTTAATGGCCATCACAAAGATGCTTGAATTTTTCTAACGATAATATTATTCGAGGACTATATCATATACGTTATTCCCAGACTTGTCACTAAATAACTCAACAATACCATCGTCAATACAACTCATCATGCAGGATTAGATCGGTGCCACCATAACCCATGATAGCTCAATAGTGTTACCTCACAACCTATCCAACACCGAACCATCATAAGGTTGGGTTGCGGACACCGATTAAACCGATAGAGAACCCAATGGGGCAATACATCAAATTCAACAACGCGCAAGTCTTCAGCGCATCGGCGCTATTTCCCCTCAAGTTTCTCCTTCCTGGCCTTCGCAGTCGAAGCAGCCACCTCCAAGAGATTGGCGATTTGAGCGGCAGTCAGACCGGAATGGCTCGGACGAACCGCCATGTACTCAGGCATATTGGCTATAATAGGTGCCTTAGTTGGAGCAGAGCCGTAGATTCCAGGGGGAGGGACAGCAGGGGCTGGAGCGGCAGAGCCCGAGTGGGCGTTATCAGTAGGGGGTTCAGGAATACCGTGGGGCATCATATTAACACGTAGGTCACCCATGGGAGGCATCAACTGCGCCATAGCTTCGGGTAAGAAAGCTAACGGTGGTGGGTAACTCATCGTAGGATCTAATGAGAGAAGTGAAGACCAGCAATCTCGAAGGCTACAGCGTACCTTGCTGAGCATCATAGCAGCCATGTGCTCTGGCGGAAAGGGAGCGGCGTGGGCTGGAGGGAAGGCCTTGCGATAACCCGGAGGAGGGGGAGGCCTCTGTCTGAGCTCCTCGGGACTGTGGGCATAAAAGCACTTGGCACCGTATCTAACAAAGTAAGTCGAACAAGAACTGTGCCTCGGCATCGCTCACTTGCAGTGAAGGCCATATCGGCAGAATCTTGTCTTGAGGAGCCTCTTGACAACGTCGCTCATCTGCGGCTGGGTCTCATCATGTCCATTGGTCGCAGCTGGACGGCTTTCTTGGGGCGCAGGGCCAACAGCCTCCGGGTCGTAGGCTGGGGGAAGGGTGAAGGCTTCCTCCTTAGGAACATTGGGATCATCAGATTCACACATGTGAAGAGGAGTGGCGGTTGTAGCAGTATCCATAGCTAACAGCAATGTACCGGTAACAACGTCAACTGAAAGTCGTTGGTGTCTCTGCGACCGCTACTGCTCTCATGCCCATCAGAGTCCCACGAGGGAGTACCCACAGAGCCCGGACTACCCTCAAGGTATCGGTCCCTAGGGCAGGTCTTTGACTTGAGGCTGGTGATTACCTCTCATGACGCCAGTCCACAACCTCCGTTGAAGAATCTTTTGTGAAGTGATTATCGTTTCTGCGCACTTGAAATAATCGATTGGAATGGCGCGCGCTATTTACAGCCGCGCGATATCTCATCGTAACCACTTTAAGATGTCCAAGATTTCCTTTCTACTCCTCGGTGCCTTCCTGCCTTGCCGGAAGTTGCCTGACCGCCGTAAGCGCCTTAGTACGTCCCAATGCCTTTCACCCAGTGAGGCTGCGGGGGCGAGTGACTACCGACTGGCATCTGCTGCCGATGGTGATGCTGAATGGATTAAGGGTGAGTGTGGAGCTCCAATGGACGCCGTCAGGCCCGACATCCTCCACCAAACTCTCATGCAAATACTGGACTCTGAGGCCAACAAGTTTGGGTATGTTGATGACATAGTTATAGTCTTGGATGGTCATCCCTCTGTTGGGGGCCTCCGCATCACCAGCGACTTTGTCGTTCCGCGCACCTACGGCAGCTTCAGCCGGTGTTTGGCAGCCGCTATCATGATGCCATACCGAATTGGAGGCATATCTCGAGTCGATTACGGTGTAGAGGATCTCAGAATGCCTGGGGACTTCGTAATCGGCCTCACTGTGGGCGGCCGCTACTTGAACAGCACGGACCTATCCGGTACGTTGAAGGGCTTCATGTCGAGCCCCTACAACCATGGAAGGATAGTCATCGCGATGGGTGTGACCTCCCATACGGACCCAGTGGCTAATGGTGCCCTCTCCCATGTGATGGGGGGTATGGAGTTCATCTCAGTGTCACGGTTGGGCCTAACAGCCTCTTGGGCTGCCGGTAAAGTGTGTGAGGCAGTAGTCCTATAAATTGGCTCGCATGGCTCATGTCAAAGTGTTTGGCATTAACTCGTTTCAGTCGGTCACGAGGGTGGTGTTGCTAGTTCATAGTTGGACTCAGGGCCCTGGGGTGATTCAACCGAAAAGTGCATCGATAGCGCCTCGGTTTGTAACTCCTCGATGTTAACCCATGTCTCCTTTTGGGCCTGCAGGAGTGTACCCTTCCCTGGACTGTCTAGTGTCCGATGGTATCGGTTGTTAGCTGCAACCAAGGCCATGCAGGTGGCGCCGCATCGGTACGAACTACGTGGGGAAATTGGTGAGGCGAAGCGGTCCGATGCCGTGCCGAATTTGGTGTGTTCAGACTCTGCGGATTTGGGAAAGTTTATATCACCGCTTCTGGCGTCCCCGGGGGACCAGGTGGTCCTGATGGCGGTAGTGTGATTGGTCGTGGCGTTTGGGAGCTGCCTTTCTGCAGTCACGAGCTCGCCATATAGCAGCGGTTCTGGAAGCTTCGCTCCGCTGCAAAAAAGTGGAAATGATGTTCACAGGACCACCTGAAGAAACGGAAAGAGATGGTAGGAAGGTCGCAAGCCCGGGGCTGTGAATGACCGGCTTTTGCAGAGTCGAGGAGGCCCGAGACGGTGTGGGCGTCACTACGAGTACGTACTGGCGACAAGCCGGAAGTGGACCCAACGCGTGTCACTAAATTGAGAGTCTCGGCTGAGACGGTATCGCCAAGCCTTGGGGAGAAGATAATACACCAGTTGGAGGGTGGCGATGTTGTACGGCTTGAAGGTGATGACCCTGCCACCCACATAGGACTACCATCTATTCTTCAGCAATGGGCCCGGTAGCACTCGCTAGATTGGTCAATGGGATAGCGGTGGCAGCAAGGAGAGGTAAGCTATCGTAGCAATTATTACTAGGAGTTACCGCCATATTGATGATACTCTGTGTGGTATTGTCCCGACGGCTCTGGGCATGCTACGCCTTATCAGGAGCTGAAAGGAATAGTGGCAGTCTCGTGTCTCGGGCCCGAGGGATGCGGCAGAAAACTCAAGGTGGGGTGGCCCTTTTGAACTTGGAGTGCTGTTCCCTTTCGTTCGGATGTGTCTTGGTCTGACTGTCCATCTTTCATAACGATTACAGGCGGACAGTTCTGGGCGATCGAAGTAGAGGTTACCCTCGACAAGCAACACCACAAAGAGGAGGAGGAGGAGGAGGCTCCCAGTAGTGAGTCAGTGGTCCGGGAGGTATCCAAAGCTGAGGACGGCGGCCTGTTGGAGTCCAACTGAGCATGATTGTTGTTATGTGAGTTTCTGTAAAATTAAGACTGGTCCGGGTTGGTTGGTATGTCTTTTACTCGGAGGGTCTAGGGCTTTACGGAGGGCGAGAGTAGAGATGCCCTTGACACTCTCAAACGTGTGTGTTTGTAGCTTATTAGTAGTTGTGGTATTATGCTACGACAGCTTGGCCATTTCCGGCGGTATTTCGTATCGGAAGCCCGTAGGAGATCCCGATGGTCGAGAGAGTTCCGGCCGATGATGTATGCTACTGCTAAGATGCAGGACGCTGAGAACCGCTTTACCATTTCGAAGGATGCTGGTAGTACTGGGGGCACTTATAACGGGGTAGTCAAGCATGGTAGTGCTTATAAGATACGCAAGAGTGT
>NW_003210321.1:171482-174650 GCF_000006405.1 Perkinsus marinus ATCC 50983
TGCAGTGTGTACTGGAGGCAAGGTCGAGAGCATATACCTTTGCCTGAGTAATATCTTGTGTATGCGTGCAAATCTGATACCAAACTTGGCGCAAATCATGGGATTTTAGACATACCCGATTCCTGATGCGTAAGTGGGACCACCACGAGAAGCTGCCTTGGTCACTGCAGACGATGAGCCACAATCACTTCTACCAGCGGGTGAGCCGTCCGGGCTGAGCGTCTTAACTCCCACACGCTTGCTAGGTCTACGACCCCAAGTTGATCGCCAAATGGCGCATCAAAAGAGAACGTAACATGGCCCGTAATAAGGCTCGGGAGGAGAAGAGATCGGAAGCCCAACGTATGGCTACGTTGGAGGCTGCATGATGTTTCTGTTTCCTCCTCATCTTCGTATGTGTTGTCAATTTCTAGGGTGATCCTGGAGTTGTTCATTTTACCAGTCATGATGAAGGGGCCTTCAGTCCATCTCGGTGCCCATTGTAATGAGGGGGATTACTCTGCGCATTCTGCGCATCCGTTCCTCTCCACTTTCTTAGTGCTGGAGGAAGAGCGTATCTCGGTGGACCATAAGGAGCTGCGTAAGATTCGGAACAAAAATATTTGCTTGCCATCATCAAAGTCGCTGGTAGTACTTTCCCCCTAGACTGGGTGGTCAGCGAGTAGTCTGTCAGACGTGTGTTGCGGTTGGTATAGAGGGTAGTCCATATCCAGCAGCAGAATACCCCTTGAGGAGCTATCTAGCTGATGACAAGAGGAAGCATGTCAGACTGCACATAGAGCCTCAGTGGAGATACAAAGTCCCAGGCCCTTGTACTAGCATGGAAGTAGACCTATACTGGGTAGGGGTGATGGAAGTGATTGGAGTTTAGGTGGCTGGCACTCACAGCCGAGCGAGCTGATGGGCCCACTCGCTTCCCTCTACGTCGAGCCAAGTATCCGATCAACAGTTTCGGCTATGACGAAATACTATGACAATATGGAACTAACTAAATCATATCATATTATGAGGTTGGGCCGGTAGAGGCAGCATGTGTGTTGTTCACTTATGAAGACCATCTGTTGTGTGTGAGTGCTGATACTCTGCTACTGTCTTTGGAATGAGCTACTGATGATGAGCAGCGAGCTTGGCGGTGGGTAGATGAGGAATCCGAGTGAGGTTCGGAGAGGAGTGGTATGGGCGCATGCCTACTCGGGCCTGACCTTCAAGTACCGCTCTGTGTGAAGGCATTGATTGTTGCTGGCAAAGTGTCCCACACACGCCTAGGGTAGAGAGGTGTGCTGATATGGTCGGGGGCTATTAGCGCACTGCGAAGAATTTCACATTGTTAGCGACCAGAATCCCCTGGCCACTACCACGCGCATGGTGGTGCGGAGGTTAAGGGACATGGGGGGCTATGAGTAGGCAGAGGTGCTCGCCCTCGTATTGAGGGACTTCTCGAGCACTTCTGGTGAATCAGCAGTATTAATTTACATTGGTCTATTATCCTTGTCACCGAGCCTTCATCACAGGCTCAACACGATTGAATCGACCTCGGGGTGGTTAGTCTAGTCATGTCAGTGTAGGACACGGTCGGCTAATGCGGCGGTTGGACATGGTGGTGAGACGGAGTGATCGGGGCCTCCTATGAAACTTCCGATAGTTGCCTTCCATGACAGAAACGAAGTATACTCTCATATCTCCATTCTTAACCATTGACCATTAACGACGTAGCGTGTCATTGAACGAATAATGCGTAGGAGGAGTCTAAGCTATCCAATCAAAGGGCCTCCGAGAGCACCCGATAGAGCTGTCTGACCTTGCCTGATTGTCGCGGAAGACCGACGGTCGACGGTTCGCCACCTGGTATGATGGAACAAATATTGGGAGAAAGTTTATCTCTCACATTCCCGGTTTCATCAGTGCACAAGGGAAAAAGACGCATGAGATTATCCTCTGATTTCTGGCTATTAGTTAAACACGTGTTTCTGCTTTGTAGCTGGCCTAAGTGGGAATGAACGAGCCAAGCGTAACTCCCACCAGAGTAATGTCACTATAACGCAACACTAATAGCAATCAACCGGAGTATCGCAGAGGGGTAATCAGTGAGACCGGAAGAAGGCTGTACTTCATCCTCATCGAGCCATTAAGCTGCTTAAGAACGAGGCTTCTCCTTCTTCTCCTTGTACAAGGCAAGAAGAGAGCAACCGGCAACCTTGACGACCTTAAAACGGACACCGGGGATATCACCGACGGCGTGGCCACGACGACCGAATCCGGACACGAGCACTTCGTCATTCTCATCGATGAAGTTAAGGCAACCTGAAGGAGTGTAAGTCTGTTTGGGAACTCAGAGAGGAATGGTATTACCATCATTGGGGACGAAAGCGGCGATCTTCTTGCCGTTCTTGATGAGCTGCACACGGCAGCACTTACGAATGGCAGAGTTAGGCTGCTTGGCCTCAATGCCCATCTTCTCGACGACAATTCCCTTAGCATGAGAAGAGCCTCCGAAGGGGTTGGACTTGAAGACGGTTCCGAGGTTGGCCTTCTTGTAGTCCTTATCGGCCCACCTGAAGAATAACAACAACGTACACGATATACGGACCCAAGAGAACCCCCTATTACAAGTTCTTCCTCCTGGTGTTGCGGAGCTTACGCGCGCAGTTGATTCCTCTGGGTTTACCGGATCCCATGGCGACACTGGTCGAGGGGTAAGGCGAATGGCCTGATGAGGGACCTAATCGATCAGCTGATCGATAGCCAACATATCCCGCGCGCGCCCGACATAATTCACACCAGTGATTATCACCCGCAGCGATGAAGTCTAGTGATAACTCCTTATCGACGAATCTGAAGGAAGCCTCGCGAAACTCAGTATGGTCACATAGCTAAGACGATATGATGGTCGCTCCTGTCAGCCCCCTGGGGCTCGCCGCACGCCCTCTATAGGAGGATACAGACCCTTACGCACTACTAGGGTGATGCCGACGAACTTACCAGCTTTAACCCGAGTACCACATACAGTGAGATGAGAGTATCTTTCTAACGCATACTAGCCTTGGTCTTCTAACCTAGTCCAACCGCTCGCACGGGTCGATCAAGTCCTGCTCACAAAACAACAGCTCGGGGCAGTCTATGGCGATGACGTTGGAGAGGCTTCCCACAGTAGAAGGCCTGGGGAAGGGG
>NW_003210321.1:174750-200482 GCF_000006405.1 Perkinsus marinus ATCC 50983
TTGTGGCTACCTGTGGAGCCCAACAGGTCGCGGGAGCTTCCAAGACGACACCAGTCCCCACTGGACTTGAGTGATAAGGGGCTAGGTGATATACATAGGTGGGGCCGCACAGGGGCTGCCTTTTGTGAAGACAATGTGATAGAGAGGCGTACATGCGGCTGACCCACATAAGGGACTGTGTTGACTCCATAGAGGGTCCGGCGGCCGTGGCTGAGGTGTCCAAGGCATTGACGGCATTGCTAAGAGGTATACACCAGGGCAATGAAGAGGTGGAGGATCGGTATAGGTAGTAAGGAGGTAGGGAGGACTCGGTAGCATGATCAGTGGCTTCATATTGTAGGCTGTGGTCTCCTGTGGTAGTCTTATACCGTCAAACCCCAACATTGATTATAACATTAACATTGAACAAGTGATTCGGCTCCTTTGGTGGTCCTCAGGTACTTGGCGGAGCTGGCTCTTGCCGCTCGGGAGGAGTTGAAGAGAGTGATGGCTGAAGAAGCTCCTCGAGAGCGTGCCCGGTTAAGGAAGCTCGAGGATGAACTCAATGTAGCACGGGTGCAGCAACTGATGATGATGGGAGTTATAGTAGGCATATCACACTCAAAGAGTGGAGGAGGTTAATGAGGCTTGGGAAAAGGAGAGGAGGAAGATGGAGTAGTACCTTTGAGGGGGCGTCGGCTGGCCAGTGCTCTATACAGTGCATTGACGAAGCGCCTTCAAGAGAGGCTTGCTGAATTCGGGCAGACTGGGGATGCTAGAGGGAGTAGTTAACAACATATTGGAAATGCTGTGGCTCAGCGATGACTCAGTTGACGGTGATGAGGCTTCTGAGGAGACTGCGAGGACGAATTTGGATCTGAAGTTGGAGCTTGCACGCATGCGCAAGCTACATAAGCATGCTAATGAAGTAGGGGATTTTGGTAGGTTCTAGGTGCTCCTGGGGCTCACAGGTTAACGTGGGCCTACAGTTAGAGCTGGCAATTATGTCGTCCAAGGCGGCTGATCAGAATAGTGCGCTAGAGGCATGCAAGAGGTCTTTCCGGAGTATGGAGGAGACTGCTAGGATGACCTTGTAGTAGTGGCGAGGAAGGTTTGTCGTAGTTGATCCTGTGCTAGGGAGGACCTACGTGCCACTTTGGTAGTGCATCGCAGACTGGGCAAGACGCTAGAGTTGATGGAACGTAATGTTGTTCGGGGTAGGAGTGGTTCTATGGGTGGCCCTCCTCAATGGGAGGAGGCCTCGGAGAAGGGGTTGGAGGTAGAGTGAAGGAAGGACCTGTTATTGTTCATCTGTGACCGCGCGCCATGAAATAATCCATCAGTTATCGCATGTGTCCAAGTCATTGACCCACAAGTACGTCTCTCGACGCTACAGGGACGCTATTGGCTTCAAGGCGGTCGCTCCTGATGAGCTCCAGCAGAGGTGAGACCAAGGGTAGCCTCTCTCCAGTTGGCTTTCCAACTCAGGCTTATGGCGATGAAGGAGGGAGGTAGAGGCTTGTAGTAGTGGGTTGATGGCTGCGGCTGCTGGACAGTAGGTATCAGTAGTATAGTCAATGCATTCTGCCGTAAGCTGAACGACAAGCGTGGCGACTCGGTAAGGGCTGTCCCCGAGCCCTTGCCGTGGATGATGAGGAGGCCCTCTGTGAAAGCTGTAGTAGACCCTTCGTCTTCGGCTTGACCCTCGAGGGGTGGCTGTAGGTGTTTGACACCTCGCCGCCCCTCGATGAGACCATGAGTTTGGACCAGACTCGGGAGCTCAGCCATAGCCTTATGGATGGCTGGACGGTGGAGGCCCTCAGTGTTGTCGGCGACTTCTCACAGAAGACCATAGCTTTTCCTGAATACGTCTATCAGTAGCTGCTGGGACTGGTGGTCGGTGGCCGAGCTACTGGTGTAGATTCGTCACTGCAGAGCGTCTCGGGGACCACACTGGAGTGACGGGTGAATCGATGGGGTTTGCAGAGTACCTTAGAAGGGCCGAGGTGGACAGGGGGCCTTCTCGAAGGGGAGGGATGGTCGTAGGTTTCAGTGCCATAGGAGGATGGGAGAGGTTATAGCAGCAGTAGAGAAGTACAGGGAGGAAGATTGGACTGTCGCGGCCTTGGCGATGATGGTATTTGACAGAGGAGTGGTATGGAATATCTTGCACGCATGCACAAGAAGATACTTGACGAAGTTGGAACTGATGTCTGTCTGGCGTATCACACGTGGCGGTATATGGTCCATGGAGGGCCTCATAACTCATCCACTGAGTACTTAACAATGCACCGTGTTTGGCAATGTAAGCGTGGACATCTACGATGAGCATCTCCCAGGGTCCTTTATTCCCAGGCATTTTCCAAGCTCTACCGCTGCGCTCTCCCGACCTTCTCACTGACGTCTTCCAAGTCCTTTCGGAGCTCAGTGCAGTCCATAACGAGAGGGATAGGTTCCCTGCTGACATGCTCCTACGCCTGCTCATGGAGGAATATCTAGTAGAAATCTACACAGTGCGGCAGTGTCGATGTCATGGTCATTCAAGGTTGAACGGGACGAGCGGATGGTGAGTCTGATGGCGATGTCCGATGTAGCTCTGGAGGTGGCTCGAAGGAGCTCCCTTAGTGTTGGTCAAGTGGAGGTCTTGGTATGACCAGCGTTAAGGAATGGCAAGATTTGGCAAGATTGCAAGTTAGGTTCGAACATTCTTCCCCGCGTGCCCTATGGGGTGCAGTGCAGTGGCTATGGCCCTATCAAGAGAGGCTATGAGAGTTCATCCTGAGGGGATAGTGGACACCAACAGTCTTAGGGTCGCCGTAGGGCTGTGCGAAAAGCGCTCGCCCGCCTGTAACCCTCTGTAAGGTGGAAGAAGGCAATCTTATGTGCCATCAATTGGTTGTTCATATGTTCGTATCTGGGCAGTCATGTAAGGGCTGAGTGATGACTCGAGTGTGACACGATGTGGCAGGCTGTGTGGTGGTGTCGAAGTGGTTAGATGAGCTGATGGCTTTGGTGAGCAGGGCGATGGACGTCAACGAGCTGGAGGGCACTGCCTCCCGCTTGGCTCTACTGTCCTCTACGACGGCTATACACAGAGTCCTCACGTGGGCCTGATTGGTATCTCCTGTGAGAGAATGGAGACGTATCTCAGATGTGATCCTCATGATAAGACGTCATTCTGTGGGGGTCTCCAGCAGATAGTGAAGCTGTACGCGGAGGTGTTGGTAGCAGTAATGCAGACGGGGTTGTATTTCAAGGGAGGGTAAGTCGATTTCGGAGGCCTTCCTGGAAGCTGGTGGTGGCCTCTTAGGGCTCCCTCGGATAAGCCTGGTCTGCAGGGCTCGGGTGATGTGAAGGTGGGGAGAGTTGGGAGGCCCTTGAGGGCTCATGTGGATGGGATAGGTACTAGGCCTCACTGAGAGGGCTTTGGAGAGCATGTTGAAAGTCATGAAGCGTTTCCTCCATCATACGCTGTGAAACTAGTCTCTCGAATCTTTGATACTCGTCCTGGGTTGAGGATGTGGGGAAGGAGTGGTATGAACAGTGATTCAGTGGTATTCTTGGTTAGCAATGAACATTCCGCCACCTAGGGGGATGTTTCCGCCTCCAATGCCCCCACCGGGGCCCGGCGGATTTGTAAGTGTTGCTGCTATGTGTGTAGTTGAGCTGTTGGTGGCCTCAGATCCCTCCGCCACCCTTTATGGGCTTACCTGGTGGCTTTAACGTCGGTGGATCAGGGGTGACTCTTAACGGCGTCCCAGCAGGAGTCGTCGCACCTCAGAAGAGAAGTAATGTTTATGCAACCACCACGACTACAATTAATTTTCAGGCAAGCATAAAGTGAAAGCCAAGGGCCAGCTACGAAGAGCCGGAGGGAAGATATGGGCCGATCCAACCCTATCAGAATGGCCCAGCGATGATTTCCGGTAGTCCGCCGTCTTTCCTCTGTTGTGACCTCATATATTTCTTCAGGATATTCTGTGGCGACTTGGGTAACGAGGTAACGGATGAGTTGTTGTTGAGCTCCTTCAAACAGTGAGTGCCGACCCCACCTCGTCCTCTTGGGCTCAGCGAGAACCCCTCAGGTACTCTAGTTTGCAGATGGCCAAGATCGTTAGGGATAAACGATCGGGGAAAAGCAAAGGTCTAGCGGAGCGAAGCAAGTCATGTTTGTGCATTTTTGGTATTATTCCAGGCTTTGGTTTCTTGAGCTTTCGCGATCCCGAAGACATGATTAAGGCGTTGAAGGAGATGAACCACAAGTAGTATCCCATCGTGGAGGGATGAGTAGTATTGGGGCTTGGTGGTAGATACGTTGGTAACAGGCCTATTACGTTGAAGAGGAGTAAGTGGAAGGATAAGAACATAGGTAGTTGCCGAGGGAGTCTGGATTGGAAAATATGCACATGAGGATTTATATGTGTTTTTGACAATATGAAAATTTGAACTACGAAATTTAGTAAAATTCTTACGACGGATAGCAATGTATGGAATCAACAAGAAATTTCCGAAATTTTCCACCGAATTTTCGTAGTGCCACCAACCGTGTGCATACTTTTTTCCACTGGGGGTAGAGTATCGTCGTAGGGACTCTTTGTTAGATTCCGGAAGGAACAAGAAGAACCCTTTGGACTTTCACGAACTAATCCCTCAAAGATGCAAGAATCTGCAGAAGTTCAAGAAACTGAAAAAGACGCGAGCGGATGTGCCGGGTTCCATTAAGAAGTGACCAGCCGTATGAAGCTGTGAGGAAATATTGATATCAGCAGATCTTCGTGGTGTTGAGTTTAGTATTGATTCTGTTCTAGGGGGGAGGGGCCCTTCTCCAACTGCCTTGGAAGGATTGCCAATATTCCAACAGTTTCGGCTGGGAGAGCCGTTGAGGACGATAAGGCTGTGCTAAAGTTCCTTTGAGTTTATCAAGAGATAGTGGTGGGATCTCTAATCACCGGGTTGCCGTGTAATCTCTCAGCGGGTCGTCGACGTGAATTCAGTGAGGAGGCTGACTGACAACCAACCGGTTTGAGGTATACTCACGATGAATACGTGGAAGCATCGATGCTTGTCGCGGTCAGAATCCGTTGTAGTCTGTGTAGGAATGAGCTACTCATGTTGACGTTTGTTATCAACTTGTATTGTGTATGGTACGGGAAGGTATTCCTCCACTATAGTGTTCCTAATGTCCCATCATGGCGCACCTCCGCCGCCACCGGGACGTAATGATCGAGTGGCTGATATTAACCTCTTCATGATAGTCGATGGAAAGGACGACTTGCCACTGTAACAGACTAGCCCTGCGTCGCTCCGCCTAATACTCTTCCTAGGTACTCGGCTGATCTGAGTTCGTCTGCGGGTCGTCGCGACGATTCACCACATTTGGATGAGTTTGTGATGCACTCCTCCCTGGACGTAATTGACGAAGCGATATGGAACACGAGTGACACCTTTTTCCCAATGATCGACCGCTTCAATGACTTCCTCATATCGGCGTATGAAGCCCCTCACCGTCAACTTGTCGTGTAGTTATTCCGATTAAGGTTCGTCGGTCCCTCGAATGTACGCTTTCTACTCCTACATCGGCATACATCTATACGTTCCCCACAACAATTAGAACAGGACACGCAAAGCATCCGAACGTTTTTTCAAGAGGTAAAACGTCCACCTCAACCGTTACACATCCACGATAATCGCCCGCAGGTTCATCTACTCTTCGTAAAGGTCCAAATGAATCCCCTGTATGGATTGAAGTGGACCGGCGGCCGACAAGTGCGGTGTAAGCACTTCGATTCTGCTGTAAAAGAGCTAGGGAAGCGACTACTGCTGTGATGATTGTAAAATAAATTCGTTTCGTACATCGATACGTTGAGTTGCGAAGTTCCTTATTCTCCACTTGGAGGAGTGGGTCGCCATCACTGTGCCTCTATGAAAACATAGTGTCGGTAATTCCAAGATATTGATTTGTGAATAAACATTACAGACATTACTGGCAGATTCCGTATGAACCAAAAGAAGAGGAAGAAGATAGTTGGAGGCCGCCAACATCCCGAAGGGTCTTAATTTGGCATTGCTGAGAAATCAAGTCGTGTCACAACGACTAAATTCATGACGTACCGATGTGGACTATGAAAAAGCAACACAACAAACATTGATTAAGCTAAACAATAGGCAGCACGATTGCTGTAGTCAGACCAATGACCATAGCAAAGCTCGAACAGTCCAGAAGATAACTTGTAAGCCGAGCAACGTGAGCCTATGAGCGGCAGTAACAAGCATTGATCGTTAGCTTGAGCTACACACGAATTATAGGAAGTATAGATATGATGTAAGAGTAGGGGTCGACAATGAGGACGGACCAGATATGAGCGATCCTGAGCAGTCATCGGGGAGGACGGACATAGAGCCCATCAACAGGGGAAGCAAAAATACATTGAATAAGTGGCGGTAATGATACTCAGTATTCATTTACGAAGCTTGGCATGACACCGCACTGCAATTGAGAGATTCCTCCGGTAAAGCACGAAGGTGTTGAACAATGCCAATAGAAGTATAACGATCGTGAACCAGGGATTCGACTCGGAAGAACTGCATCAATCAAAGCGGAGTCGAACAACATGATACCACCCGTGAGCAGCACGAGGATCTCGTAGAGTACCGCGAGTGAGACTATCGAGACGGCCTCGATCCATCGGGGCTTCCTTCTCTGCTCGAAGCAAGCATAAGCCACAAAGACCAAAAGAGGCATTCGACAGAGCAGAAGAATCAGAGTTGATAGGAAACACCGGAAAGTCCTCCACCAGGGTATATCAACCGAGGGAGAACAACAAATAGTGACCAGACCCCCGACACAAGCTATAACAAAGGGGAGAGATATGATAGCGAGGGTAAGGGAACTGACAGTCCAAGGACGACTCGTGCTATATATTCCTTGTGACCACGGATATACTCTTCAAAGGCTTCGAGAGGACCATGCCATTTAATAATAAGGTGTCGGATGAGTACCCTATCTGCCTCAAGCAGGCATTCACCATCCTCAACTGAAGTGAAGTGGGAAAATAGGGTTACTCGGACTCGGGAAAATGCTCGGAGTTTTCGACGAGCCATTTTCGTCCGAGCTCTCGAAATGGGGTTTTCCAAGAACTGGCTCGGGACGTGAGGCATTTTGATAGGCCCCTAGTGTGAGGCACGGGAGCTTTTCCACCCCGACATCGAGGATTTCAGTGGGATTTGTGCTCTAGGCGAGGATAAACCGAAGGTGCTTGACTTCTTCTCCCAAGGCCTGTCCTCTCAGTAATGCCGTGAAAGTGAATCTCATGTACAACACGTATTGAGCGTTGACTGGTCAGAATCTTCCCACGATGGTCATTTGCCTCACCTATGTCGCAGTAGCGGAGTCTGACTGTTCCACATAACGCGATAAGTTGTCCACTCAGAGAAATCAATTAAGCAACAGTTAATCATCAACACGTGCAACGTTTCCTCGGGCTACTCCATCGTTCTCGCCATCTCCAACTGTACCACACTCTCTCCTAATCTCGGTAATTACATGAGCTAGTGCTTCGGGATTAACAATCTGAGATCAGATCCGAACTTTGGAAACCAGCCAGAAGACTTCAACTCACCCGAGTTTCCAACAGTGCCACACATAGTCGTAGCTGACGAGGAGTGAGACCTGTATCGAGCAAGTCCGATATACGCTGGAGAGTCCGAAGAGTTGCTTCTCGTTGGTCTGACGGTGTAGCACTGACGGCGGACATAGAACTTGAAGTATCAAGGAATGTAGCTTGATAATGGCTCTATCAACGACGGAGGGGGATTGATGAGCTTCCAAGGAGCTCCACTCAGAGTGATACCATCCTCACGACAGACTAACCGTCTCTAGGCTGACGTCGATATCGAGAACGAACGAGCCTTCAGAGGCACCTTCAGAGCGACGCTCGTCCTTTATTGACCACAACATGTACAAGATGTGATTAGAGTACAAAGATCGTCGAGTATCATCTTCCCCAAATTCGGAGTGACCCTCTCCGTCTCGACCCGAATCGCGACAGATCTACATCGAGTACAATCACTCACACTATACACTATAAAGAGGCGAATCAGAATAGAGGAATTCACTCCCGGCCTGGCCACCTTACGCAGGTCTGAGGTGAAATGCTAGAGTCGAGTTGAAGCCTCCATACAGGCTTTGGGGCTGAATCAGATACACCCTTCCCGCAACAAAGAAGTTCATCATCCCAAATCGATGCTCCAAATAGCATACCGGCTTCGGCGTTAATTTAACGCAATCGTCAAGGGAACGAAGATACAGCGACTCGTGCAAAATGTCGAATCATTCCGATGGTAACTGTGTGGAATGGTAGAAAATAATTGAACTATAAATGTGCAAACCTCACTGCCCAGAGGGAACGATTTTGCTTAGTTGAAAATGCTTGGCTCCGGCACCATTTCCAGCAGGAGAACGTTCTCGTCCCACCACATCGTAAGCTGCGAGCCACCACGTGCCTGGACGATCCCACATCCACCCGAATCCGGAAGGGAGCGGAGTGATATGAGTTATTCGATGAGAAAATATAATCAATGACAGAAAACCACAAAAGCGACCAAAGAGGCTCATCAAATGGAGCTTTCCGAGCTGACCGATTTCTGAGGACGTCTCCGGCGTAACCGAATCGCATGACCACGGTAAGTCCACCAGACGGCGAAGGCACAAATGAAGGCTGGGATGACGAATACCCATCCATAGGGTTCGGGAAGCTTGAGCTGTGTTGCTAGGTTCGAATCGAACAACGCAACGCCTCCTCCAACTATCTCTGCCATATCGTATACCAAACCAAAGCATATAACCACGATAACCACAGGCCAGTTGGATATTCCACGCCTCTTAGCCGAGGATGTGAGCTTGCAAGCAACAAACGCTAGCAAGGGTGTACGACAAGCCAACATAATGCATGCGATGAGCACGTCTCGAACATAGAGCAACCAGTTGTCGTTAGGAGCTATCGTAGGCGAAGATATAAGAGAGGCTATTCGTGGTGCCGAAATAATTACATAAGGGAATATCACTATTCCAAGACTTCTACCACTCAAAGACCACTCAGGAACTTGAGTGGCTCCTAGTCGTGGCCAGTTAGTCCTTAGACTATCCTCGAATTGAGCTTCCGAACCATACCATCGGGCAATGGTTTGACGCAGTACACGAGTATCTTCTGGGAGACTACACTGTGCTTCTTCAACACGGAAGGCTTCGACTTGCTTGTTGAGTTTTGCCTTCGCCGGAACAAAGCCAGATATGACTTCGAAACAGATTATTAAAGTGATTACCACCTCTATAATGATCAGTACAACCAGAGGACCATACAGTGATAATGGGTGGATTTTAAACAAGAAATCAGTAATGATGACGGTTACCAGAAGTGCAACTTCGCAAGCAGTGACCGAAATACAAAACCGACTCTGTAGTGAAGATACTAAGATTATTGCATCCGGGCTATGTGTTCGCATGAAGGACGCCACTTCGAAGACGCACCAGAGTCTCGAGAAGTAGTCTGGGGTCCAGAGGATCACCAGCTTATTAGAGTGATGGATAAAGACACTGATACTGCATATACCCCTTTGCTTAGCTACTGGATCATCCTGTGGTATACAACACTTATCGAGAAATACTTTCCTACTAGACTTTTTCCTCGCGAAGCGGTAACCGTACACCACTCCCAAACACATAGCGGCCACACCGATGAGCTCGACAAAGACAGAGGCCAACTCCTGGTACGAGGGTAGAAAATAAACACCAATTGAAAGAGGGAGAAGAACAGTCAGCATAGCAATATACCCCTCCCTGAGATAGACAACTGTTACCAGCGAGATGTGTTTCCATATTGGATTGCCAGCCCACGAGTGGCTGATGAAAGCATCCAAATTCTCAACGGGCTCAGACAAGTCATACATGTCCCGATGAGCTTCAGGACTACGAAATAAGGACCATCTTGATACAACGACTCCTAGAGGGACTCCTCGTAAGAGCTGTTCAGAGGTTGAAGTAGCGTCACTCATACTTCGCACCCGTAACGTATCAGACGGCAGCGGCGGCGGCGGCAGTTGTAGAGTATTTTTACGCGGAGACATCATGTATTGATATTGTTATCTTGGACAAGTATTATTATCAACTAGGACAGAATAATCAACTACAGCAACAAGACTTCCAAACACTATACCGCATAAACGACTGAGTGCATCTACCTCATCCTCATCACACAACTTGCATTGAAGTCACAACTTCTCGAAGTAGTGAGCCTACGGACTAGTTCACAAGGATAGCGCCCTCAAACGGCCGGGCTAAAAGCCGCTAACAGACACTGAACAATCAGCGCATGGAGGAACGTGCCTCAACCACTGTAACAAGCTAAAGGAGTCCCTTACAACGTAATACCATGCCAAGCAGCTTGAGTCCCCTCAAAACACGTAAGTACCACTACTACTCCTGTATGAGTGAAACTAGCGGTAGGAGCACGACGAGATTGCCTTAACTCAAATACTCAAGCCATGCGGGAATTATCCACAATATGTTGCTGATAAGCTCTAGTTTACCATAGCGGATATAAGAATTCGGACGACAACGATGTGTATATGAACAGAAATAATGGCATTCAGAATGCCTGTATTGTACGTAGGAGGCAACTGAGCAACAATCGCCAAGGCCAAGACTATGATCATCGCAACCAGCAACAACAAACAACGGAGCGGCTTAATCGTGCGCTTCCGAAAGATAAGACAATCTGACATTACTCACAGCGAGCCCAAAGGCCTTCAAGCAGATGCTGACTAGTATCGATCAATGATATTATACATAAGGCGGCAAGCCAAGAATATGATGAGTTAAAAGGACACTGGAAGAATTCGTCATCCAGAAGCAACACACTGTTGGCTTCTGCCAAGCCGTGGGACCTCTCGTGGTGGTGCTTTCGCTCGAGCTTCCACGAAGAGGCGCTTAACCGTAGGAGCGATCTTCTTCTCCCACATTTGCTGTTCCTCGGGACTAAGTTTGGACCACTCTCGAGCCGCCGAAGTGCCGAGAGCCTCAAAGTCGATCTGCTCGTGAAATACCGACAGTCCAGTAATCCCATCCTCCTTCTCCCACACCTACACGACCATGGTTAGTCCTAAGGTAAGCAGAGGGGGACCAACCTCAGCAATGCTAGGCCACCAGGGTGCCCATTTCTCCATGGCGACAATGAAGTGATCGGATATGCAGACAGCTGGAAGGTGTCCCAAGTCCATCTGCCGCATCCTGATGAGCTTCTCGACACTAACTGGCATGAAGCCGAATCTCAGGACCTATCCCGGAACGAACTCCACACAATATGAGAGTCTCACTGCTTACTAGTTGCTTCAAAGAAGTGAAGCGACTAAGTGTTTTAGTTACAGCACTAACATCGTGACTGTCTCCACTGATTTCAACGTGAGGAAGATACAATCGCGTAACCTGCGGGTATCAACTGAAAAACCGCTGAGTACCACTCGCTCACCATTTCAGGTCGCTCAATAGCGTTCAGCATATCCAGTGCGAATGACGCCGATATCGTCGTCACATCTGCCACATCAAGAGCTAATGATGTAAGCTTCGGCATTATAGGTAGGGCCTCCTTCTCGAACGCCGTCTCGTGTCCCGCTACAAAATAGTCCGCTCGCACCGTCTTGAGAGAGGCGCTATGGGCTCGCAGAATTTCGCACAAGGCATCGAAGCTTCGGAGGCCGCTAATATGGAGTGACTCCAGCTGGTTGGGTGCCATCACCTCAGTGCAGAACTCCAGCAGATTGTCAACAAAGAACTCCCTCTCAGCAGCGCAGTTGACCCGTAAGGTCCGAAGATTCGATACCGAACCCGCACTTAGGCGAGACAGTGCCGAGAGAAGGCCATGCGCCCCTGATTTCCGGGCATCTAGTTTCATGCTCTCGATGCTTGGCAGACACAGTCGGCTCACAGCCTTCATGGTGCGACCAAAGGATGCAGAACTGGTTCCACCATGGGCAATGTGAGGGACCATCAATTTCCCTTTAATAGGGTCGCGGCACGCCACACGGTAATGACGACTAGTAGCGGATAGTCTCGCCACGTCTCTATCAGTGAGGAACTGAACTATATGCTCGAAAGGGAGCTGACCAATAGGCATAGCCAGCATTTGCCTTCTCTGCAGTTCACATGCTATCTCCAGCCTGGCAATGGGGGGGCCGAATAAGCAACTCGTCAACGGTACGCTTCCTACCTCTGCTGGACGTAACAGGCTCGTTTTTTCTCTAAGTAAGTAATGTCTTCTTCCACAGCAGAAAGTTTAGCTTCTATAATCTGAAGCAAAATCTCACAAGAGCTGTCACTAAACTCTCCCCTGCGAGAAGTTTCACACTCAGAGTTGTGCGAGCTCAACTCCCGATAGTGGCTGATTACTTCTACCGAGGTACTACCTCTTGGGCAAGTAAGACAACTTGCAGTGGCTTCACTGCCAAAGGTGCTTCCATGGGGAAGGCTGAATCAAATGTCATAAGGAAAGAGTAGAAAGTAAAGAAGAGACTACCCCCACGCATAATACAGCTCTAATGAACGCAACAGCTACACATCGTCTACAGCACATGTGTACGAATTACTGGATTCAGCGTGTTGTATGCTTTGTTGACCTGCCATTGATGATGGCGACATTATCATTCCCCGTGTAGCTGCTCCAGTTCTTTCAATCTCAAGGCCTCGGCAATAGTGACTCGACGCCCGAGCCCCGCCTGAACCCAGGACTAGCATTTCGCGGCTCAAAACAGCCTTTACCTCTTCACGAAGCTTCCTCCTCTTTGGTGCCCAAACGGCTACTAAAATCAGTGTTATGGTAATGGTCCCTACGGGGGCACTTGGGATCATTCTCAGGTCAACACCCTCCTTACTACCTAACCATACTCCTAGCAGTACCCAACGGTAATCGGTGCCGCCAACGAAAATGAGCGAGTGGAATATCGTGTAGTAGCCGACAGACACACCCCAGTAAATGAAGAGGGCCAGTAGACCCGTCCCTGAGAGTGCTGCATCACTCGAGTAGTGCCGAACAATGCCACAACTCACAATCAAGGGTATCATCTTGATCTTCCTGGTAGAGACCGTAGCCACTGTCTCCTCCTTCAGCCATTCTACTACAAGAAGGATAGAGGACTAATGAAGAGCACGTTTACGTTCTGTCCGAGACGCGTCACCACCGTTGAGGAAACGCAAGATTGCAAGATTTGGTTGAATCTCAATTCCGCGCAGGATTAGTCGGGTGGGGTGGCTATGCCATAGCTCTAAGAGACGTCTGGGTACAATTGACTTCGCCGTAATACAGCCGATTCCGATAAAGCTGCTGCTATGTCATCTCCTTACCTCAATTTAACTTGCCAAAAGAAACCTTCTCTATAGTCAATAGATGGCATATCGGCCCCTTGACCAGAACCGGTCACATTAGCGGCGAAAATTATTATACTTAGACATATCTCGGACCTGTGGCATAGCCGCCCCACCCCAGGGAGCGCAATAGTGTGTAGTAACCCCTCATCAATGAAGAGTCAGTCCTCCTCCTTCTCTTCCTCATTGTTCACCACAGTTTTATCAGAAAACTCCGAATGTCCGAGTGTACCGAGCTAGACCATCACACGCGCCATCAGCAGTACCAACAGGAAGAAGAAAGAAGGGATACCGATTCTATAAGGAGGTATGAATGCCTCCAGGAGACACTCAGACGTCCAAGGTCAAGTTCAAGGTAAGACGACGTTTCTTAAGTTGTAATGAATGAAGGCAGTACAGGTCGCGGACGACTACTCCACGAGCGGGCACCGGTGGACTGACTCCTGTCACTGCGGCACGCACGCCACGGCAACAGTCTGGGTGACTGCAAATACTCAAGGATGTCAGGGAATAGTCAAGGAACAATCTTGCTCGCCCGCGAGAATAATCAACGAAGAGAATTGGTGGATAGTCAAGGAGCCGTTAACCATAGGCGGTTTCCACGAACTTGACAGAAGTCGATTTATTACTTCTAGCTAATATCACGTTTACAGGGCCGGTCTTTTCACTTCGAAGCTAGGAACATTCATCATTGTTCAGTAAATGTCTAAGAGAATCGAATTTGGATTACCCCAGCGGACTCTGACGCTGAATCAACATGATATGACGAGCGATGTGTGGACCAGACGCCTTCGAGATGAGCTTCACCTGCTATTCGATGTTCGTCTGTGGTGTTCGTCAATATCCAAGAAAGTCGAGGTACCTCCATACAGGATATATCCTTGTAAGACCCATGAAGAGTGTGAGTTCAAAGTAAGCCCATCTAATAATCATATAAAAACCTAATCATTAGAATTGATTCCACCTAGTTGGCTCAATTTGATGATTGGATTCAGATCAGATTTGACTGAATGCATTAATGGCCTCCACGGAGTATGCCTCTTGATAGGCCGCAATGCAGACTCTGCATTAGTAGCCATCCACTTCACTATTCAGTTCACCGAATTTAATGGAATCGAATTTCACTCGTTTCAGATTAAGGCTGTTATCCACAATGATGGGCAGATGATAGACGTCTGTGTTGGAAATCGAGGGCACGGAAGCGGGAAGGTCGAGACCAGTAGCAGCAAGAAGTGGATTCTCCCGCCCAGGATTAAACATGAAATAGCGGCTCAAGCTCAGCACACCAAACCAATGAAAGTACTGGCGAATGTAAGGGGAGTGTGAGGTGGTCGATATATTAACGAATCTCTGTAAATTAAATCTAAATCATAGTACAAGTGTCGACAATCGAATCAATTGTCGCTTGCTTGGTGAGCTATATTCTCTGGGTCAAGAGATAACCAGCAGTCATAGTGGCAGGCAAACAGTGACGGCGTGTGTTCTGAGCAAATCATGCATTGTGAATATTTACAATTTATTCGGTGAGAATTTGCCAACAAAGTGGCGGGGTGAACCTCCTAGCCCTTTTGAGATCGGAATATGTCTTGGAGCTGACGGGCACTTCCGCAGTTTGAGGGGCTGCGGCGGTGTGCTTCTGATTGGAGCATGTACGCTAAGCTTGGACACGAGGAGTGGAGGGGCGTATAGATGGAGCCTTGTCCCATTGATCGCCGGAATAACCGAGACTGAGTCGCAGGGAGGCTCCCTGAGGGAGCAGTGGCATGGCTGCTAGGAAGGCTACGCAGTTTGATATCTAGCCTCTGCGGTGATAACGCGGTGCGAAGGGTTTCACATTTTCTCTCTGATTCCGCGAGGGGGATAGTTACTGGAACGGGACAGAGCCTGGAAGGTATCACGTCGATAAGGTGCAAGTTTCACCCTGATGAGGCTGCAGAAAGGATACCGAAGACGGTGATATTGCCGCCATGCACCACAAGGGACAAATTGATTAGTTACGCCAAGGAATGCATAGCTGGTTTATATCAGTGTGCTGGACAAAGTCTTTGTCCAAAGTCTTTGTCCTCTTTGTCACAAAGAGGCATATTTAGAAGTTTGCCTTCGTGAACTTGATTGGAAATTTGGGCAAAGTGCACGGGAGCATTTTGAGGTTTCGTGGAGAAAGGAGGAGATACTGGGTGCCTTCCATCACGAATGTCCTCTGGCTCTAGCTCGAGAGGAGGAGAAGCGACAGTCCGTTGCAGCAAGACCCTGGTACAACAACGCAGCAGAATCAATCTTTCGAAATTTCATGGTTCTTTCGTCGAGCAATCTCGGACGATAGCGTTAGGGGGTCAGAAAGGGCTAGACAGGGAGGTAGGGAGTTATCTGTCTGTCTGTGGCGTGGCTAATCGTAACGGTCTAGTGACAAGTGCATCCATGGGCCATATGGAGACAGCTCACGCGGCGATGGAGGCTAAAGCGTTAATTCGCCCTCAACAGCTGACGGAAGAGGGAGCGAACGAGAAAAATAGAATTTGTGAGGAAGTGAACGTTGGAGACAATTTACCGCAAGGCTATATAGAGTCTTCTGCATAACCAGCTCGCAGAGGGAACCCCTAGCTAGAGGAGAAGCCATGAAAAGAGTGGAGCTAGCTTTGGGGAGGTGGGACGGGCATGGGGCCGGATCGGTGGTCGCATTTAACAAGAGAATACTTCAAGTACATCTGGTGGTAGTGCCTCCAACCGTGTGTGGCGTGCAGCCGAGAGCCCTCTGCAGTTGCGCAGGGTTCGCGAAATTCTCGCAGTGCCATCACAGCGTCATGGCTCGACGTTTAGTTGCGCACAGGGATGGGGAGAATAGTATTCCAACAACTGTGAGGGTAGGTAATATGCCGCGAGTGAACTGGGCAGGAAGACCACATAAAAGCCGAGGGCCTTTATCGAAGCACCCGAGCGACACTAGAATGGAAGGATCGCCTGTGGTTAGCAGGAGAGCGAAATACATGGAAGGAGCAAACATAGGCGGAGGTATGTAACGATGAATCACAAACAGTACCCTAGCAATGAGGATGGCATGCGGTTAAGTTCATCATGCTCAGCAGGCGGAGAGTATGCTCAACAAAATGAAATTCTGCCAGATTGGCAACTATTAGAATACGCAGCAGCAGAAGAGGCAGTTCGGGGCAACAAATTGCCTTTGTGGTCTCCTGGTAAGTTGACGAACATCAGCAGCTTTCCAGTGTCTCGTCCCAGGAGAAGCCTTCATCCCACGAGTGGAAGATGACACACCGTGGATACTGCAATCACACAATCCTGCAACGCTTGTCTCGCTTATTGGTGAGCCGGTGGATGAAGAGAATGTCACAGAAGCCAATGGATTTAATACTTAGATCCATACTCCGTTGTAGAAGAGGGTGTTAGCAAGATCGTTAGTTCAGATTTAGCACTGAGTAAGGAGCGGGCTAGACAGAGTCGGTAAATACAACTATCTTCTTTTTCTTCTCAGGCAAGTCTTCAACACGCCCGCCGCTCCTAGTGAACCCTTCTATAACCGACAGTTCTGAGCGTGGTACGAAGAAACTCCGAGCACTTGCCTTATCGATCAGAGCGACAGACGCAGGTAGTATTGAGCCTAACGACCGAATGAATGATATATTATCGATCATTGCGCGTTGTAGTGCTGTAATTAGATAACGGCAGGAGAATGTCGAAGCGTACCAGAAGTACTTCTCCTCGGTTCAAAAATTTCGTTAGATTGTGAACCACAATCTGTGCTCTCTGACGGTCAGCTATTTATCAGCAAGATAGAACTCAAGCTAGTAGCTTCATGCAGCTTAAAAAATAACCCCAATAGGATTTTGTGTCGTGTTGGTCTCAATTCAGTGGACTCTGCAGTGAAACGAGTGTTGTCGACGTAAGTTAATTACTCTTATCCGCGTAATGACTTGAGAGTCAAAATTCCTTGAGAGTTGTCAAATGGGCGAGCGCGAAACGATGAGGGCGAGCGAGAAAAACGTTTTTGAGAGATCGCATAGTTCCTTGAGTAAATGAATTCCCGCAACAGTCTCCCATGATAACATGGAGGGACCGTCAAGAGCTAGAATACCTGGCTGAAGCGCAGAAAATAGTAGGCAGTTTCCACCGTGTTCCTCGGCTCTATACTCAGCTCTCACCTCAGGGTCGTAAGGTGGCCCGGCTGGGTCTTCCGATGGCGGCGGCTAGAGCCTTGGATATATTCCGGCCTCCGAGGGATCCTTTCGCTGGCCTCACTGGATGGGATATTAAGCTTCACGGTGACAATGTGCGTGTTGATTCACATGATCCCAACCTCGCCTACAAGCCTTCTACAGTCCACTGGAGAGATACTAATGTTACTATTATCGGCAATGGCCCTGTCCATTCCTTTTCCCATTGTTGGTATTATGAAGTCATAGTTAAGAGAATAGAACGTCTCCCCGTCATGCAGACGAACTCGAAAGTTATTCTGCCAGAAGACCCAGCTGGGCTTACTCTCGGTCTCACTTCTACTAACCCAGACAACCTCACCGCTATACCCGGTAGCGGTTCCTGGACGCTTCCCGGTACAGTTCTAGTAGGGTACGATGGTCAGATATCAGTAACAGAATCGGTTACGCCACACTTCACCACCATATCTAGTGGATGGTCTCCCTCTCGAAACCTTGCTGTGGGTAGGAGGGTAGGTGTGTTCATCCCTGCCCATGGTAGTGTGCGGCATAGACTTTTCTTAGTGGTTGATGGCAGAGTCATGGTAAGAGGCCCTAAAGTACCTTTTGACATAACAGCGACGCCTGTCTGGCCAGTAGTAGAGATCCTCGGCACCGCCCAAGCAGTCACGTTGGTACATCTGTCTGCGCTCACTCCGCCGACTTATCAGCTAGCGGCTTGCACCGGAGACGAGAACGATCGGAGCGTTGAGGAGGAGATCGAGGAGGCCAGAGTGTGCTGTCAGTGGGGCGTCGCTGGTCGAAATATACGGCTACTCGCGGAAAGAAAAATGGCCGTGATCGCTTTGGACGAACGGAAAGATGAGAAGCTTCCACTTGGCGGCCGAGTCGTTGTGGGGAATGGTCCTGTCCGAGAATTCACCGATGGTGTCAAGTACTTCGAGATAAAGATAAAAATGTTACAACGACGCACCGCTTCTGAATCGACTGCCCCTCCTGGGAGACGCTTTAATCCAGTACGACAGAAGGCAAGCCTCTCACTGAGCATAGGTTATCACATGTCGCCCCAAGGCATCAATAGGATACCCCAAGTATGTCACTTGCGTGAATTGCCTAATACCAATTTCATCGACGTGGAGCATCCTGCTGTGCCTTTGGCACTGTCAACCCGTATTGGTCTCCTCTTGTCCAGGAAGGAAAAGATACTAGCCCTCTTCGCTGATGGACAGCTTCAAGCTAGGATGGACATATCTTGTGCTGCGCTATTGGACCCAACATCCTCTAGGATATATCCAGTGGTCGAACTTGGCAAGGGCATTTGGGCAATATCATTCGTAGCGAGCGCTGGACCACCCAAGGAAGCGGCTGCCTCCATCGAGTTGTCCAATAGGAACAACGCGGCTGTGATGATCCAGCGGTTCGTACGAAGACGTCGTAAGCTGCGAACTCTGGAGAGAACAATAATCGAGGTAAGGTATGCATTCTGTTCTAGAAAGGTAATCGACGTCTCAGGCTCAAGCGAGAGACAAACGGCTCATGGAAACGGCACAAGAGAAGAGTATGAGAAAGGAAAAATTAGAGTCTCTCTTAGAGATGAGGAGGTTAATGCGACAGACTAAGGACATACTGTCAAACATTCAACAGCAAAATCGTTCACTGTCTCCGGTGGGCCCGATGCGCGCCGCATACTCAACAGAGCAGGCCCCAGATCTCGGAGGTCGGAACGAGAAGGTGAATGCTAATGGGAAAATTCAGGCGTGATAGTCGGTTTCTTCTCAGCGCTCAGAGACCCCCAAGGCACTTCGGTTGAGAGAGAGGGAGTCTCGTATAGCGGCACCGATAGCAAAAACACAGCCTTCTACGCCCGATATTGGCGACAACGTAGATGTTTATTGATAGAGATAAGCGTCATCGTCGACTCCTCTCAGCCCTCTGGTCATCGTAAGTCTCGAAGTCGATCCAGTCTGAACATCGCCAAGCCGACAACAGGAACAACGGCTCAGTCTTCTACCGGAACAATGGCTCAGTCTACAACAAGAACAACAGCTCAGTCTAAGAACTCCTCTAGGGTTGGTCTGGGAGGATGAGCATAGGTGATGATTCCTATCAGAGATACGAACGCCGGACGAGAAACAATGTGGAGAAAGTACCACGACCGAAATCGGCTGAGGATCGCGACGATAATCAGGTGAGTGCCGCGAAGCGCTAGCATGACCACGTAGTGATACCCTCAGCCACCTGATCGTCCCCGGCGTCGGGCCAGCTCAGAAGATTCAAGGAAGACTATCTTGTGGGCTCAGGCAGGTGAATACAACAAGGATGTGTCGGTGAGTACCCACGAGGAAGGATTCACATTGCAATGGAGGGTTCTTCTCAGCCTTCTCATCCTCCCAAACATCATTCCAGCTTGAACGATCCGAGAAAGACCATACCAGAGACGCAGCCTGTTAGTGATGAGGTGTGTCTCTACGACTGGGGCGTGGTTAGCGGCTGAGAGTATACCGTGTTAGGTTCCTACTCGAACCGAACGTAACGCTCCAACCAGCGATGAAGTAGAGACCATTCCCCACATTCGATCAGGCTGCAGGTAGGTCGTTAACCAACAAGTGCCGTTGGCAAGTCCGAACGCCTTGTGGGATCTCATTCAGATCATTTCTATACCCGTCACCATGGCGGTTCGTTCTAGTGTCCAAGGACTGCCTACATTTGAGCCGTCGAAAAGGCGCCGAGTCGTCCACGGGGAACATCGCAATGGGAGCTCAGCCGTTGAAACGGCACGACCAGTTCCTCGCTTTCTTCTTCTCCGTTAAAGTGGAGACTCTTTTGCCGGGCTTTCCAGACGGTTTGGCAATCGGAGTAACAGCGTCGACTCCGGATGAGATCAAGACTGACATCGCTGCGGTAGGTGGAGATGATGGGCGTCCCTCTATCTACGTTAATCAGGGCAAGCCTTTGGCCAAGAGTGCCGAGGACGTTCTGGACACTTTCATAGTGGGCCTGAGGGGGAGAATGTACTCCCCTTTCTGGGAGCACAAATCTAGGCATTGTGAATGGAGTGGAACCCTCGAGAATGGCTTGCAGGGCGGCAGTGTGGTGAGGTCTCTGGTCTATTCTTAGTTCAACTCGCCATATCAGGTCACTCTCGTAGTGGGATTGAACAGCCGTATATACATTTTCGTGGATGGTAGACTGGTGGACATCAAATGTCCCAGTGGGGTTCCTCAACGAGATTCCGCGCCAGTATACCCAATCGTGGAACTGTCAGGTCAAGCGCATGTGGTAAGATGATGCTCATAGGCGGGCAGCCCCCGTGACGCTGTTACAGGTGAAGCTCATCCCAGACGCGGAACTACCCCGAGCCATTGCTCTCGTTGTGGCCCAGCATTCGGAGGAGCCCGTGTCCGATGAAGACAACCCTTATGAATCGGAGTCTTCCTATTCCACCTCGTCTTCTGGCACACATGCAAGGAGTGATTCCAGGGAATCATCTCGGAGCGCCACATCCTCGAACCCATCAAGATCATCTGTCGAGGAAAGTGAAAGTCAAATGTCGCGAAGTTCTTCTTCCGTAAGCAACAGTCAATCCGAATCGCCTTCATCAGAGGGGAGCTCCGAGTCTTCATCCCCAGGGTTTTTTGAAAAACTTCTATCCTAGTGTTCTAGCATGCCATGTCGGCTTTGTCCTCATGCCACTAGGGTTTTGTGGTGTTGCGAGTGCGAATTAACCGATAGCTTCTGACTAGCGTAAACTACTCCTGACTACTGCTGCGCGCACTGAGAATTCGGCACATGATCAAGTGAATTGGGGCTAGTCGCCCTACGGTCCCCGACACGCCTATCAAAGACAGCCTATGTGGGCGATAACAGTTCGGTGGAACTTTCGCAGCATTGGTGATATTGAACGCCGACGGAAGCTCGTCGAAAAATGACTTTTCAAATACCGGTCACGGACTCAAGTCGATGAAAAACTCATTGAAACAATTGGAATTACTCTTCAACCGATAATACCATAAGGACAAATAGGGTCCCATAATAGACTGTAGTGATGTTTCCCTCAAACACCTCCACAACTCCAACACAACAGCTTGCGATCCTCACAACATTCTCATACAAGTTGGATTGGTAAAGACGTGGATGTCGCATGCCATCGCCTGAAAGGATCCATACTCCAAGGCATCCAGTGTAAGCCGCTAAACAACACACCTAGCCTTCCAAGTGCTCAGCCCAGCTGCATCACGCTGTGCCCGAGCGACAGTCTCGGGGTTCAGATGTCCTTTGGTATGACGACCGAAATATGAAAGGCACGAACTAGAGCGCGCCAGACTTCGTGGCTGAAATGGAGTGATGAGCAAGTCGACCTGTACTCAGAGACATACAGTCTTTAATGGCTTTAATGGCTGTAGGGTGTTCTTCCAGAGACTGTGCTGCTGCTGTGCTTTGGGCGGTACAGGACCACAGACAGGACCAGGAGCTCGCGGCTTGGTCGGAGGCAGTGAGAACCAATGCCCTGGAGATTTGGAGGTCATGACCCTGGTGCTCACAACGCCTACCGTTTGACACACCGATCGGATTGACTGTCTCCTTGACACCTTCGAAGAGGCTAAACAATGGACCACGTGAACCGAGTGAAGCATTGCATACCGCCTGTATGCTTCTAATAACAACAGGCTTACCCAGACTGCGTCCAAGGGAGACCTCTGAGGGACCTCGGCAGCCACTCGCCTTGATTATTCCCTTTGCACGGCACGTCGGCCGAATACCATCTTGTGCTTCCCGAATAAGCTGCCTCTCGTGAGAAGAATACCATTGAAAGATAATTCGAAATAGCTATGCAGAAGCGTCTTCTGTTTTGTCGTCTAGTGACGTAACACGACTCTCCAGACACTCCTAAACGAAGAGTATTTCACCAACCCCAGTGTTACAACTGGTGTCAATCTCAAGTGACTTCGACACTACAATAGGGAAGCATGTCCCATTAACAAAGTAGCGCAGTTCGTAATGTTGGTCATGAACCTAAATAGGTACTGGACAGAAACTGGGCTCCTCTGATGCCAAAAACTCACTGGTGATACCCCTTCGAGGCTGGCTAAGCCTGTAGAGACCCTCGAAGTATACAGAACCACCACACACCGTTCAAAACAGGCCAAGACAGTAGTATCCAATGGCCACGGCAAAGAAGACCCGACCATATAGGCATGTCGTACCACTGCGGTATACCACGTAAACATCCTCGACCACCACTATCTTACCTTCACCTCGTAGACAACTCCAACGACCGTCCCAGTAAATCCCATTACGAACTCTCACCAGTGCAACACAACTAGTTATTCCAATCTCTACAATGACCATCTCCGGCAATAGACGCCACACTCGCAGTATCCTACTCCTGTCCCTAATGGCAATATCGTCCACTTTTTCCATCAAAAGCGATCATACGCTGCCACCACAAAGTCGACCAGCGCTGGGTTGCCAGGCATTGCCTTGAGTTCCAATGCCTGTATCACAACTGAGCACGATAGTCCTCTTGACTACCCCAGACAGTGGGAATCTGTCACAAGGGACGTGACCGATTCACAGCCTATCATGACAACACAACGACAGCTGAATCTCATTGAAACGCTCTTGACACAGACGACACAATTAGGAGTGCACTGCTGAACTTTACAGCCTATTGGTGTTTAGCGCTTGCACTGACATATTGTGCTACACTGTCGATGGAACTGTTAGCCGGCAGAGCCACCATCGGGAAACCCATGGCACGAGAGATCTCCACCAGGAACGCATTAAGGCCTCTCTCGCCAACATCATTATCATCCAGGGTTGTAACAATAGCACCCTTAACGCCTTTCAAAGCGGAAATTTTCAAACAAACGTCGTGAACAACTGCGGCCACATCGCAACCACTAGCCGCATATAGTACTCTAAAACCACCAGCAGGGACCACCACTGCTCCCTGGGATTGCAACACATTCTGTAGAGTATCAGAAGAAGGCTGCCCGACTAGTGAGATGACCATGCCAGACAGGGGCCCCTCAGGGGCCGAGGGCAGCAGTTGAGCTCGTCGAAGGCCACATATATACTCTTGGAAGGTCCCAAGCCCAACTTCAAAGTACTTCCCAGATGGTATGCGCGAGACGCTGTTATCAACTGCATAAGTGTTAGTATCACCACACAGCTCTTTAACCGTGTCTTGATTGATAAATGTGCCCTCAGTCGGCCACGCATGCAAGGAACACTGCTCAACTCTGTAGCCCGCCGAACGAAGGCATGTGAAGACCTCGGCCATGGGAATCGCATTTGGTTGGATCAGATGGAAAACTTTTCCATTCGTGTGTCGAATATCCCACAAACAATCGACTATAAAATCGCTCACCACATCAACAGGCGTGAGCTCCAGATGAAGCCCCTCAGTCTCAGTCGGGACCATTCCCAGTTCCACACAGGTCCTCACAAACTCTAGATTAGAGTCACGAGTATTCCAAGTCGCCAACCCATCAGGACCAACAGAGCCACCAAGATTTCCAAGTCGATACACAACCGCCGGCAGCCCCGTGGCCACCGCGAACTTATGAATGAGATTCTCAGCCGCCCACTTAGTCTGAGCATAGCCGCTCTTCAACTCATTAGCAACTGGTGAGTCCGCATCGAATATGGAAAAGTCCTCGGCGAAATGCCTGCCTTTCCCCGCAGGGAAAACCGCATCAGTGCTGATATAGTGCAATGGCTTCACTTTGTTATACAAACAGAACGATGCAACGTGAACTGACGCTTGAACCTGAACACACTATTGATAACAGCCACTGACCGATGACTCATCATAAAATAAAAATAATTCTCGCTTCGCTCCGCTTACATTGCCTTTGAAAAGCGCCTGGTAGGGATAGAGCAAATTCACTTGTGCAGCAGCATGAACCACACAATCGACATGAGTCGCCCAGTAGTCGTAGTCTTCAGAAGGCATTCCAAATCTCTCCAAAGAGACATCTCCAACCTGGCAGTTACATAATCATTAACACTTCTAGTCCACCTCAACCCTACCAGAATGTGCACACGGTCCTTCGCATCAGCCAAGGCGAGACCATCACCATCAAGTAAATGGTATTGTTCCAGAGTTGCCAATAGCCTACGACGGCATGCTGCTGCAGGAGAAGACGCACTCGCATGAGGAGACGCTGACAAAGTCAACATCACTCATCCTCCCATTCAAAGAGCCGGCCCTACCACCATCGTCATGCCAACTACTCCTGTCCACAGGGGGCCGAATAACGCAGTATACAGATATGCGAGGGCTGCTCTTAAGAAGACTCACCAGTATATGTGAACCGAGAAAACCTGTCGCTCCTGTGACGAGGACCTGCAAGACTATACGGTGACAATTGAAAGAACTTTAATATTTCACCCTAGAGTTGCCGAACGATCCCTCGTTAACAATGTTCCGCCAGAAAGCCCTCACTTGCTGCATCGAAGAAGGATTGACGAGAAAGGACTTTTGCAAAATGGAGACCTCCTGGTGCCTGTAGAGAATAAAAATGTGATATTGACGGAAACAACATCACTCACACGCAGAGTGGAAGATATGCATAGAAATTTTGAGGAAATTTTGGGATGCTACTGTTCATTTCTCGACGTATATGAACTCCTACTTCATGAGGAAACTCCTGAGCTCAGCTGAGGAGAGCGAGCATATATTCCCCCAACACTCACAAGTCAAGTTCTTCATCTGAGACGGCTCTATCTGCGACTATGAAATCTGCCATTCTCCTAACCTGACAACTAGAACCTTACCATCGCTCCACTAGTTACTCGCGGAAAGAAAACGATACCACAACTACACAAACTTCTAAAAACAGCCAAAAACAGTGGTTGAGAAACTACAGGAGCACTCTAGCATCACGCTTCCAAAAGCCCCCCCAGCAAACAGCATTTCGAATACTACCGACTGATGATCAAACAAATCTTGCAGCGCTATTTCCTTCTCAGGGTACTCAGCGTTCAGCAACTGCAGCAATTTTATCGTCAACAACGAATGCCTAAGGAGAAGTCCGATCACAGCACTGAGTGGACCCTGCCTACGACCTACCCCCCGAGCTCAAAAAAACCCAGTGTCACATCTACAGTCGAAGTAGGTATGTCCAGCACTGTAGCATAGATGGACGCTATAGTACCTATAAAATGT
>NW_003210321.1:200582-238641 GCF_000006405.1 Perkinsus marinus ATCC 50983
AACACTGTTGCATGCAGTACGAGGCCACACATCTACCAAAGCCGACACGCTACGAACCACGATGTGAAACAGTTTCGTCTTACTGTTCACAGGCAAAGTCGACAACACCGATATGTACGTGGGAATCATATAAAAAGGGAGACGGCTCTTCAGCTTAGACTTGATAGTTTTCTTCACCAACCCAGCATCAGCTGAGGGGTTCTTACGGACCTGACACCAACTGTGGGGAGAAAATACGCACATGGTCAACCACATATGTAGGTGACAATATGGAAATTCTGATGAAATTTCGGGAAATTCTTGTTGGTTTCCGTACATTTCTACTCTAGTTCGTATGTGAACTCCTAGGGTCAGCTGAGAAAAGCGAACACATATAACAACACAGCAGGATGCAGCGGACGAAGACCCCAAGGGGCAAAGCACTCACCACATAAGCAACAAGTTTCCGATCGTCGTTATGCATTGCTGTTGTTACGATACACTCGTGAATGATATCACCACAGAGCTCATACATGGCGACTTGTACCTACGTCAACGTGGGAAATAATGAACACTATTCACTACGTGCATTAAGGAAAATATAAAAACTTTGGAAAATTTTGCCGAAACTATTTTTATCCATACGAACTCCGGTGGAAACCAACAAGATTTCACCCAAATTTCCTCAAAATTTTCATATTATCACCAACACCCGAGGTTGACCATGTGCATATTTCCGCGCTGTAGCGTCGTACGAAAATCAAGTCGATAAGTAACTCCTACAGGGATGGGTGGACTTACCGCCTTGAGCTCAATGGAGTATCCACGAATCTTGACCATGGAATCACATCTACCAGATATCTCCAGCATACCTCCTTCCACCACATAGCCGACATCGCCGGTCTTATACCTGAAATCACAACCATACACACATGCTCAACTACTACGTGTGATGACGACAACATGGAAATGCAGATGGAAATTTCATAAAATCCTTTGCTTCCTGGACAATCCTACCAAAACCCGTATGTAACCTTTTTGTAGCTGATGAAAGAATTCCCGCGCTAAGCTTGTAGCGACGAACATATTCTCAACAACGAGATCTACTGCTATTCCATCGTGACCATGTGTTGGAAAATATGTAAACGGTCGATAACAGGTGTTAGTCGCAATATAAAAATTTCGAGGAATTTTGGGAAATTCTTGTTGGTTTTTGTACACTTCCTCCTGTATTCGCATATGAACTTGCATATAAGTGAGGAATTTTCTGAGCACAGCTGGAGAAAGCGATCAAATTTTTCACAAGCTGAACTCACATTCGTTTGCCATTCCTCGTGATAAACTTAGCTGCAGTCAACTCAGGCCGATTGAGATAGCCAATTGCCAGAGTAGGGCCTTCCACGTATATCTCTCCAGCTACACCAAGGGGCACCGGCTCTAGTGATTCCGGATCAAGAATGTTCACCTGTAAATGGTCATTGTTGATAATATTTATTATTGTACACTATACCATAATACTATTATAATATCAACAATAAAACTACAAGGTGGTACTTCAAAATATTTTCGCTTTCCTCAGCAGAGCTCAATGGCCTCCTTACTGATCACAGGAGTTCATATACAAATAGAAAGAATATACATAAAAATTTTCCAAAACTTTCTCAGAGTTTTGATATTGTCACCAACGCATGTCGTTGACCCTGTGTGAATTCTACCATACTGCCTTATGGCAAAATGCAAAATCCTAAATTGCTGATTACCTTCACTTGCGGTAGCAAGTTCCCAACTGGACAAAACTTCCTATTCGATGGCTCCAGCTGAAGGTCATCAACAGTAAGATCTGACCCAGCCACGTCATGACATTCGGAAACGGAGTACCTTCAGAAAAGATATCCCACGTAGAACACATCGAATTTACCTACAAGTTGTGGATTCTCGTCTTGGGGAGATGTTTGCGTATTTTCTGACGCAACTGCGTAGACGCCACCTCACCACAAAGAATCTAAAAACAAATACCAAATTGTGGAAGTAGTAAAATCCCTGCCGGCCTACCACAAGTTTCAGCCCAGTCATGTCGGCGACCCCGGGGGAGTCCAACATCGCCTCCAACAGCGAGGGGGTGAACAGCATCCTACTGATGTTGTTCTCCTTAATCTGATAGGAGACTTCGCTAGTGACACTAAATAGATGGTGCCTTACATATTGAGGTAGAATAGCAGAGTCGTAAATGACAGCGTCGGGAACCACATAAAGAGTTGCCCCCTTCAGCAGAGGACGGAGGAGCTCCCACACGAAGAATACATTACCTGCAAGCCCGAAAACCAACATTAGGCGATATGAAGCTAGAGGCGGAACCTATTACATGCCTCCCGCTCATCCTTCCCATAGGGATACGCTCCAAAGCGGTAATCATAGCTCACTACCGCACCTCTGTGAGGACAGACGATTCCCTTAGGCTTCCCTGTGGTACCTACAACACCATCATAGGTCACCCAAGAGCACCCCCTTCCACTTTCTTACCACTGGAGTAAACACAATACGCCGGGTCGGTCTCCTTCACGCCCAAGTCTTGTGGCTTTTTACCATCACTCAGCTCCTGGCGCCAGATGGAACTCTCATCGTCGAAAATAAATTTCTTTTGTGATTTCGGGAGTTTCTCAGCCAGAGCCTTCGTGGTACCTAAAATGCCCCAGTGTTAGGTTTGAGATATGAAGCCCCTCAGGGTTTGACAACAAAGGGAAAAATGTTCCTAATGTGATGACATTTACATAGGAAAGCTGATCGGAGAATGTGTGGAAAATTCAAAGTGAGTTCCCCCCGCGAAAACATTATAGATTTTTGGAAGACTTTCTGGTTGCAACTCACAGACACAACAGGGCTTCGCATCGTCCATGACCATCTGTAGTAAATCGTCGGGATAGTTTGCATCGATGGGCATGTACCTGACACCAACTGTGGTGAAATAGTCACATAGGCAACCACATATGTTGGTGACAATATGAAAATTCTGAGGAAATTTTGCGAAATTCTTGTTGGTTTCCGTACATTTCTACCCTAGTTCGTATATGAACTCCCAGGGTCAGCTGAGAAAAGCGAACGCTGCCTTGAACGTAACTGACGGTAGTTCCCCACGATAAGCTTACGCCCCTCCAGCCTTGAGAGCAGCGATGTAGCTGACGACATAGCCAACGTCCTTAGGCATGTATATGCCTACTAGGGATCCTATACCGGCACCATACTCTAACTGAAGACGCGCCGCCAGGGAGTCACTAAGGGAATCGAGCTCAGCATAGGTGAGAGAGGTACGAGGTGAAGCACCTGCAGGGAAGGGGTCACGAGCATCTATGTTGTTATTAGTACCTCTACTGCCACCGCCAACCACGGCAATGTGATCAGGTGTTTTAGCAGCTTGCTCTCTAAAAAGGGTGTGGAGGACGACGTGAGGAGATGATGATGACGTCATTGGAAATAGCGAAATACGAGGGGTATTAAGAAAGGGGCCTGACAGAGACTAGCACCGCTCCAAGGGGTGGTACGGCAAAATAACGAGGAGACGAATTTCGTGGCGCGTGACGTTTCCCAAAGCGCAGTTTGGTTGTCCAAGTATGTACTCTTCCATCGGCCGAAATTTCAGTGTTGGCAGTCGGTCAACGGAGGGTTCAGCTTGTCTATTCCAGTGCGGGAAAATATGCACATGGTAAACTGCATGTGTAGGTGGAGATATGGAAATTGGTTTCTGTACAATTTTACCTGAACCCTTATACGGACTCCTAATATTGGTGAGGAAACTCCTGAGCTCAGCTGAGGAAACCGAACATATATTTCAACACTGTCGTATTCACTCTCAGTGATATGAGAACCTTACTATTGTTTACAATCGAGTATCAGAGACTCCCTATTATGATAGGGAGCTACAAACGCGATGATAATAAGTGATGTAGAGCTGGTAGTTTACTCCGTCAGCCGAGCGTGACTGAGCTTGGCTTCAGGCAGGCCGCGACTTCGCCAAGTGCATGCCCTATATTGTTTCCAGGTGCTCATACCACCCTTACTGGGAGTATTCAGTTTTTTTGAGAAATTTAGCGAAATCTCATTTGAAGGCCTGTTGTTTTTGATCTCCCTGAGACGGCGGTTGTAGGTTCATTAGATATTCAGTTCCGCTGCCATCATATTGTGGCTATTATGCTCCTCAATACAAGGGTACTGTCATTGACACTAGAATGGCGCGATACTGATCTCACCAAGAGGTTGGTGTATTCGACCATGCGGACTTGCATACAACCTACATATTTCTGTCCAATGCATATAAGTGCAGTTGTGTTTCCATATGGTCATTGGATTCGATAGTGAGAGTGTCGAGAGATGATTGGAAAATTTGAAAAAAATTAACGCCATTTACACGACGCAATGGTCTTCGCAAGAACTTCCTAATTTCAACAGCAGGCGATGGAGCTCTCCCCCAGCCTAGGTCGACTTTGGGGGTACAAAGACAGTATCAGGGCATTCGAACTCGCAGGGTTCGACTTCGCATCTTCAATGGCTGATTGCACCAGTAGAAGTACGGCTGAAAAGGTTTGCATCATCGGTGGTGGCGTATCGGGTCTCGTCACATTGAGGACTCTCCTCGCAGAAGGGTTTGATGTCACTTTGTACGGTATAGTGTCGCGGTCGTCCTCGGTCGAGTTTCTCTCTATTGCAGGCTTGAAGCACGGAGTAGGGTCGGTGGGGTCTGGGCTACGGGTTACGTCGGTCAAGGGGTAAGCATCTGAGAAATGGTGTGTCAATTCCTGCCAGGCTCAGTCGCCCAGTTGGTTTTATGAGTTCAGCGAGTTCCCAGTGGGAGAGCGTTATCCCCTTTTTATGAAAAAAGAGGAGCTCTGTAGTTACATCGATGATTATGTAAACTCCTCGAGAAGAAGTGCAGGCGAATACCTATTATTCAATCTTGTCAGGTATCGCACTTTGAGCTTTCCTCGTATATCCACTGCAATGTCGTCGTGACAGATCTCCACAATGTCAACGACAAGGCGTGGCGAGTGACCACCCAGGATGGTCAGCAAGGAATCTTCGATAAGGTTGTCATTTGTAAGTGTGCCCTTTAGTCTCACTGAGTGTTGCGGTATTCGTCCCGTAGGCACTGGACTCTTCAGAAAGAAGAAAATACCGAAATTTCCCGGTATGGACCGGAGTAGAGTTAAAGTCTTCCACACTTCTGAGTGTGAGTATTCTCATTTGTAGTTACCAACATCACTTTTCTCGTTAGGCGACGACCGCAGTGCCTTTACTGCTAAAGATGTGGTTTTTGTTGGTTACGGCAAGTCCACGTTAGATCTGATGAACGAACTTAAAGATGACGTGAAAAGCAGTAGGAAAGTTTGTTGAACTTATAAACAGTCATCGACTTGTCGTTTCGACACCTCGTAGTAGCCCCCCTGCATATTAATTTTAGCTACGTTCGTGTATCGAGAGCGACGTTGGCCTCTTCCTGGCAACTTATGGAAGATCTCCATCATCCATGTAAGAGTACAACTACACCCTTTCTCGTGAGTAGTTGCCTTAGGTCATGTTCTGCCGGGCTTTCGAGTGGCTACTCCCTCCTTATTACACTGAGGAGGGGCCTCGGTCATGGCTTTATAGGATGTTCACAACTGCTTGGTGGTGGCTATGGGAGCACATACTAGACTGGCAACATGGACTGAGTAAGGCGTCGCTGTTGGGCCGATCTAACTTTGAGAAATAACGGTTCGACAGCAATGGGGAAAATGTTCCTAACTGCTTCTTGAATGTTTTCCCAGCGACGTAGAACACCGGGTTTCGGACGACTCTCTGTGTTACTCAAAGAACTTTCAGGTGCTGCGTCTATGAGGCCGAGCTCGCCTTTTGTAGAGGACATTTTCCACAACCAATTCGTAGGTAGACACTTGTGCGATTTGGAGCTGTGATGAATATCAGGTTGTCCCAGAAGGAACGTATGAGCGTATTGCAACAGGAGAAATCCGTAAGAGTATCCACGTTTTTCGATATGCTCTCGATGAGGCTATTGGGGATTGTAGTTCCCTGGCTGTATTGTTAGGTGCGAAGCAGGCCACTATCGAGGAGTTCACCAAAGAGGGCATCCTGCTCAGCACTGGGGAGCAAATTGCATGCGATGCAGTCGTACTCGGTAGGCCAGTCTTGCAGTACGCCAATTTCGGCCACTGAGACTATGCGTTATACAGGCACCGGCTTTGAGGCGGCAATGGAGATCTTGCCTGTGGAATGCAGGAATAGTTTAATCTGTGATAACGGCGAAGGTCCATGGCTGTATCGTCATATTGTAAGTACCCTAGCAGCGAAATGGTGTACTCTATCGTATGCTAGGTCCACCCAGAGTATATGCATCTAGGCTTCGTCGGCTGGGCTTCTACTAACATCAGTATTAGTAAGTAGAGGCGCGGCACGGCATGTTGATCGCCTATATAGTGTTCCCCAGTCGACGTATTATTCGAGCATGCAGGTACTTCTACTCTGCAAGCCCTTTGGCTAGCTGGATTCTGGAAGGGTAGAATCTCCCCGTCAATGCAAGGTGAGCAGTCGTTATCTATGCGAATGATGTGAATGCAGCGGCAGAGCGGACCTGTGCAGATATGAAGTGCGACATTGCGAAGTACCGTAAGTGGGCGCTCGAGCATATCCCTCCAACACCGCAGCGGCCCTGCACTACGTTCCTCTACATAGATCTATATCACGATCAACTAGTGATGCATACGACTTATCTACAGCTAGCTGACAACTCCTTGTGTCAGGTCGAGGACTTGGGAGTCAGCAAGTACCTCCACGGTGGTATTTTTGATGACTTTATACTCTATTACCCGGCTACGTACCGCCCCTTGGTGAGCTTGTTGGGAAATAAGCGTCTCAGCTGTGTTTTTTTTAAAGGTTCATCAGCTCTCTCTCGATCGGTAGAGTGAGGAGTACAAGTATTTCTATGAGATGTGTTGTTAGTAACAGCACACCTTAGTAACAGTAACAGTCTGCTACCCTCTATCTATCTCAACTTTATAATGTCTTCGACTTTGTAACTACATCACGTCTATCGATCATGCTTCTCTGATCTGCTTCCTCTTTCACTGTCTGATTGTGTTGAGATGTCAATACGGTTCGAGTACGACCGAGTGGGTTTCATAGTGGCATAGGAGGCAACCTCGGCTGAGGTGCTTGTCGTTGTCTTTAGAAGTATATGTGATAACTCGTACACGATCAGCAAGATGACGATCTATATATTCTGTGGAAGCTCGCATTTCTTCAATGTTGCTGAATTGCACTACTAAGCGTTGCCCCACCGTCCAACACAACGTCATCAGTATCTTTGACTCTCTCGGTGCTGACTTGGACCAATCGGTGAGCAGTTAGTTTGCATACGTAGTCGCTTGAAGACCTTCTGAACGCATCCTTCGGAAGGATTATGACACATGTTGGTGGCAATATGAAAATTCTGGCAGAATTTTGAAAAATTCTCATCGCTTTCTTTACACTTCTACCCGGATTTATATCTTACTTCTACGATTAGTTGATCTCAGCTGAGGGAAGCGGACATATATTCCAACAATAGCTCAAGAAATGTTCATAGGTTGTTGCAGAGGAGAACTCCTCGAGAACTTCTGTGAATGATCGTGGATTCAATTTGGATGGTTTAACCACAAAGCAACACATGACAATTGGACGAAGCAACCCCGTCATTCGACGCGCCGTAAGCGTATGAGTTCTATCACTCCACCATGGACCGGAAAGTCTTCTAGTCCTATCTCAGGTAGCTAGATGGAAAAAGAAGGTTCAACAACAAAGTCAACTATGTGCTGAACCCATACAAGAAGCCTCGTGCGACGTGTCGTAACTGTGTTAACAGCATATTCCAAGAAAAGCCACAATTGGTCGTGTGACATCTCAAGGACTTTTAATTCCACCTGTTGAGTATTTTCTACCCCTGTCTGTGCTGGTGATTGAATCACCTCCGTTATAGACCAACATATTTCTCGATCTGTGCTCTTGCTCAGTTTTGACTTCCCTTCTTAGTTGTTTTGTATTCTCTACATGCTGCAGAGTGATCCCCCAGCTGGAAGCCCTCGGGTGAGTTTATTTATCATGATTCGACTGTAGAATTCATAGGGGAGCTCTGATATAAGAAAACCAAGGAGAGGAGGGATTTTTTATCAATTCTTTTCAGACAGATGACGTGATCATCCCGTCTGAGGTCAAAGCTTCTGAACAAACAGCTTTGCTTCTGTTGAAGGTGACGACGCTGGTCTGTTGTTTTTAGGCAGTAGAATATATGTCCGCTTTTCTCAGCTGAGCTCAAGAGTCTCCTCACTAATTATCAAAGTTTACATATCAGTTCTGAAAAAATGAAAAAAATCAATAATTTTCTCACAATTTTCATATTGTCACCAACAATGTGCTCATTTTCCCATGCTGTTTTCAGGAGTTGTTGGTGGACACCATTGCGCAATATCCTCTTCACGAGAGTATGCCTGATGTGTTTGGACTCATGCGACTGCTCATGTTCCTAAGAGTAGCTAAAAATGATGCTCACATGGCAGCGAAGCGATTCAAGTATCACTGGATGGACTTTCCAGCCGCCCTGAAAGTCTTCGTCTCCTCAGAGAATTCCTTGCTTGGCGGCAGATGAGGAAAGTAGATGAAATCAGGAAGAATATCCTGGAGAAAAAGTTGACTTTCGATGACATTCCGCACATCGACAAGGTCGCTCTTTGGGAATCCGCTCGCGAACCTTCTCACATCTGCAGTGTTGATCATTCATACGAGAGTTCAGTCCACCGTATTAGGTCACTTATTATCTCCCTTTTAATCCGTGCCTACGAGATGCTGTTGGTGAACCCTTGCGTGCTAAGGACGGATCCTTCATTTACTGTGAAAGGCTGGGGATGATCGAGACCAACGGTTTCATCTCCGAAGTAGGTGGTTGTGACAAACTCTGCCTTTCAGATGCTGGTGTTCTCACAGGTCAGTGATGATGAATTCATGGAAATGTTCATTTATCTCAGCGAGCTCGGGCAGCTCCTCATCCACGACGTTTACGAGCGTCGGTGATGAGCCTTTAACTACGTTATGGACTTCTGCAGCAGGCACGAAGGAGTTGTCTTCCTTCATTCTCGTCATAGACGTTGGTGGAGCACCTGCGGCCTCCTGGGCTAACCCGAAGCTCTGCAAAGCTGTTGTGAATAGGATGGGGTCCGCGGGGAAGTTGCGGGAGAGCTACTACCCTGGTCAGGTGGTCCTCGGCATCTCCATTGCAGTGCGCGAGATTTCCGTCAGGTCAGTAAAGTGTGCTTCCTGAATGCCCCATGGATATTCGATACATTCTTCAAGTTGCTGAGGTCCTTCCTATCTAAAGCCAGTCTATCAAAGGTGATGACCACTCGGCAGTGCTACCGAAGGACTTATGTATCCTCGAAAGGCTACCTACAGTTGAGTGCTGAGCACCTGTTTGCAGGTGACTATATGTCGTCCCGGAGACCAGCATATCATGTCATTGGTTGACCCGATGAATATCCCTGCGTTCTTAGGGGGTTCTTGTGAGAGTCCACTGGGCCAGGTACCGGAGACTGGTCGCCTGCTTAACGACAGATTCGGCTTGGGAACAGGAGGAGCAGTGGAGGTGGCCTTGTTCATATCCTGCCGAGCACATGCTACGGTCATTTCAGACTGTAACTATCGCCAAGGGTGAGAGCCTCCGGATCCCCCTGACCGCTGTCAAGGAGGGCGACGTCGTCTCCTGGGCGGTCGGCGTTGAGGCCCAGGAGATACTCTTCGGGGTAGAGATACAAACACATAAAGATGGCGAGATGACTTCCGAGTAAGCTCAACAGAGTTCGCAGGTGTTATCAGCCTACAACACAGATTCGCCGTCCCGTTGGAGAAGTGCAGCAGGCAGAAGAGTGTTAGAGGGCAGTATACTAGTCCGGCTGATGGGCGAGTGAGTTGTGGCGCCAAACACCACTACATTTTATTATTCAGCTTGTGTTCGTATTCGACAATACCGCCTCTTGGCTGCGCTCGAGGACGGTGCATTACCGGTGTGTGGGCCTACCTACTGAGTGCACCCAGGATCTGTTGGAGTAGGTACGAGATTGTTTCATCACAAGAGGCAGCCAAACTTGGTGCGGAGGTGGCATCTCTGGAGACTCCATAGCGCATTTGACTATAGCACTGATATCATGGCAATCTGTTGTGTCCCAATTCTGGAGGGTTTACCTGTGCAACGTTTGTAGTTCACACTGAAGAGGTTATGACTGCATTACGTCGCGTCTGACCAGCGAAAGCCACGGGTCATTAGCTGAGTACTCGACGATTAACAGTGAATGGATGACAGCGACACTGAGTGGGATCCACGGATGTTCGACAAGTTGTGGTACTCAGGAATAGGTCTACTGGCCCAGCAAATGGCTGAGGCTTCAGCCACATACATCGATAGCAGCTGTGTTGCAGTGAGCCTTTCCCTGCCTGCTTGTGGGAGCAGCAAGTGTTCTGAATCGCTCGTCACCTTCTGCTACCGCCGCCAGGCCTGACTGCTCGGACGACTATAATATATGACAGCTGCGTTTTCCCCACAGTTTTTATACTAATTAGTAGTGTTTGCCTATTCATACCTATTGGTGTTGTAAATGTAAATTCGAGGCTGGTGACATTGGCCCTACTTGAGCAGTATTGTCCGCAGCTTCTTCGTCAGCCCTTAGTTGCTGCGACAATGACGACCCACGTAGTAGCGTCTGACGAAGCCTCCAAACTGCCAGACCTCAGCGAGCCTCACACTTGGCGGCTCTCAATTGAGCTCAAGTCGCTGACACTCTCTGCACAAGCGGCCATGGCCTTCGCCAGATATCACTTGCCGTCACCACTGGCAAGCCTTTTCAACCCGAGCTTGTGCGTGTTTACCACTCATCCCGCGGTTACGTGTCGGAGGAATACGAACACGCATTTGCCCAATGCGTTTCGAGCGTATACGCTACCAGCCCTCAGTGCTGGCAGTTTGAAGGAAGGCATGCTGCAGGGAGTGGTCCTGAATATCGAGATATGTCACAAGGACAAGTTCAGGAGTGACGAGGTCATCGCCACAACGAGCGTCCATCTTGAAGAGGTAAGCTGCCGGGCGGATGGAGGTTGGATGCTTCGTTACTGTGATTAAGGTACTCGACGCGCCTCTGAGTGATGACAGTGGTTGCCGATGCCTCTCGATGGATCTGCCACTGGTCGCCAGTCCCAACAATCAGTCGGTGACGGGCCCTACCAGGCAGTGCGGCAGGATACAGGCGGTCATCTACCTTGAAGACCTGGGTGGAGAGAAAGCTCCTCGTGTTCAACCCTATGCTACTGCTATGGACAATAGTGAGCTTCTCTGGTCACCCCTGTGATGGTGGCGGTTTGTCAGTTACTGACCTTTCGATGATCGAACCCTTCGAGACTAGTCGGCACCAGCAGCAGCAGCATCACTCGACGCTCTCTACTGATTCAACGGGGAATCTCCGACCGGAATATATCTGTGCTGTTGAATTAGAAACTTGGAAGAAAAATGAGGAAGCAAAGTTCCGAGTGTGGCTCAAGGATCAGGAGGCGGCTCGCATGAAAACTCTAAATGCGGAGTAGTAGTAGTAGTAGTAGTAGTAGTAGTAGTAGTAGTAGTAGTAGTAGTAGTAGTAGTAGTATTAGTAGCAGTAGTAGTAGTAGTAGTAGTAGTAGTAGTACCTCTTCCTTCGAATGACCTCTCATGCGATGATAGATATACAGCGAAAGAGGCGACCCGGCAACGCGAATTTGCCGATAAGATGAAGTCTTTGGCTACGTTGGAGGCAAAATTAAAGAAGAAGGCTACCGAGTTGGAGCAGCGGGAGGTGAAGTTCCCTGCTTGTCCCCTCAGACTGATGCCGCAAATCTCGGGTGCCATCAGGTCCGCATTCTGGCGGCTGAAGAAGGTGTTGCGAAAGAGAAGGAGGGGGTGGCCACGACATTACGACGTCGTGATGAGGAACATGCATGTACCGACGGCAAGCATCGACTCGAATCTTGAAAACCCTTCGGTACTCTTTAACGTCCGCTTTCCACGTGAGGTCATCTTATTGCGATACGATCATAATGAGCGCTGAATATAGAGTAGTTTGTATTATCCTTTCACTGATGGCTGAGTGCTTAGCGAATATATAAGTTTGTCACATCTGAGAGGGGTTTTGTCGAGTAGTCGCCGTTAATGTCTTAGTTGCACAGAAACGGCTGGTGACGGATCACGAGCACGCGTTGCGGCTGCAAGCGGAGAAGACGAAGATTGCGAGTAAGCGGGCGTTCGAGGCAGAAGAGCGTGTCAAGGAGCTCCAGTTGAAGGTTAAAGAGGCAGAAGAGAGTGCCAACAAGGTAGCGTGATGGGTCTGCATAGGTATGGCCTCTCACTGATCTTACAGGCACATGCCACCTTGCAGTCATCTAACATGGTGCAACTCCAAGCTGATGTGAAAGTCCTGAAGCATCAGTTGGAGCAAGCTGCGCATCGCGAGCTTCTCCTGGCCAAGTCACGCGACCACTTCAGAGCAGCAGTGCGGCAACTCTGCAAGCAGCTAGACAAACAGAATATTGAGGTTAGTCTGCTGGTCTCGAATCAATGTAGACAATGAGTGCTCGATGCGCAATCAAAGTCGAGCCCGACTGAAATCAGATTGACACCATCCACTAGTACGGAGATCGAATGGTTGAGTAGCGTATATAAGGTTAGAATAGACAGTCAACACACGAGCAATATTCGTTCTCATATCAGTGGTAGCAAGGAGTACTGGCCTTCACAGGTCGAGGATGTATCGGGCTCCGATTCGGAGTCCGACGGCGAGAGTCCGTCTCCAGCAGACGAATCAGAGCGGATACGGCGACTTGAAGCTCAAAAGCGAAGCCTGTTAGATACCGGCGTTTATGAAGCAAAGGATGCTACCATTCAAGCGCTGAATGATCAAATTGCACGAGCCAGAGACTGGCGCACTTAGTGTTCCATGATCAACACTGAGGGTTTCACTCGGGTTCAAAGTCGTACTTTGTGTTAATGTGGCGAGGAAGAATATACGGGAACCACACGTGCAACTCCATCGTGAGAGAATATAGGAGTTCAATGAATATTGGCTAAATGAATATTTACTAGCAACGATCAAATTTGTCTGTCGTAACAACTACTTGATTGACTAAAACATGTCATGAGTTTACCAGGAAACTCTACCTATCATGTTAGCTGATCCGAAGCCGTGAAATCTGTGGGACCGCGGTATTCATTTTTCGTAGTCCGTGTAGAGCTTACTCTCGGACAAATTGTCTGGATAAAAATTTCAATGATGAGATCATCGAGGGACCGATCCCGGCTCATGCAAGTTCGTTGTCGAAAGCCGCAACTTTTTGAATGTAGGATAAATCCGATCAATTGACTTGTCTGATTCTGCTACTTTCAAAATCCTTGCGTTTCCCACAGATTTCCACATGCACAAACTCTGACTCAACCAAAGGCGTGGGCAATGAACCAATCTTTAACCGTGCATCATCATTTGAATTGACTATAAGATCTTAATGAGCTTCAGCGGCCTACTTCTTGCCAATCTAACACGAACTCGTGCCAAATGCTCAGGTGAGACAACAACACGTACGACAGCCTTCGCGCGGTCCACCTTCTCTCCAACCATCGGGCCTACTTCCTCCACGAGCTTCGAGTGTGCCTCTCGAATACGCTCAACCTGCAGGAAACTAGTGAATAGCGATTCCCTTATAATAACATGATACCTGGAGCTTCTTGACAAACAGAATGGCTTCCTTGACCGTCATATCCTTTATTTGATCATAGACTTCAGCAATGAGAGGATCGTGCTCCGAGGAATTCGCAACCTACAGAAGATGTGTCGCAGCGTTTCGAACGAGTTGCCCAACAATATCAATCCGCGATCGAATGAGCGGGTCTTACCATTGGGGCAAGAAAATATGCTGACAGAGAAGGCAACGAAAGAAGACCACCCAAACACGAACTAAACAGTAAAGAGGAAAATGTCAAAATCAGTCAGTCATCGTACTCGCTGCACCCTAAAACTGGCTGCAAAAAATTGCTCAATTCTGAATTATATTTCAACAAATACAACTCTTCACGAGGCAACATCAGATTAATCTCCGATGGACCCAATGGTGAACTCGAGCAGAAAATTATCGTCTGTGTCTGTGCTACAACAGAGCTCGAATGTCTTAGCACTCGTCCACAGTGAGAAGTCATCAGACTCCTCAACTGAGGCAAATCTAGCTGCGTCAATCAGCCGAGCGGCAACCCGCCCAACGGCGGCTTCCTCACTTGACTTGTCTCCGCCCCATCTTGATGCTTCCACCTAACATCATAAGGAATAAGTCTGAACTTATATGTGCAAACGTTAGATAGAGACCAGAACTGTGCGCGTGAGCTAGAGGCCTCTGCCTGGCATCAGCCACTTCACATTAAATCATAGGCTAGCAACAATTACAGGAGTCACTCCGCGTTGTTCATCGTCCCAACATTCGCCTGCCTCACTTCGGATACCGATCGAAGGCGACTCCCCAGCCTTACACATCCCACGAAGTCCGAGTGGCTAAGACCAAATCGCCGTATCCACGGAGCTCTGCCCACGAAGTGAGTCCATTCACACTGGTGATGGCAACATGAAGTGGCCACAAGCGATGCACAGCGTTCCTCGGTGCATCCTTGCGATCGAGACAAGCCTGGGAAGAAGGAGAACAAGTAACGCCATAATTGAGCAACACTAATATCGGTATGACATTGACTACTACGGAGTTTCATCCGTGATATGAAAAACGCTAGTGAAAAATATATTTCACGAATACTGACTAGCGCGAGTACCGTCACTTCTCGTAAAACGGGTGAAACCCCTATGTGCATTCTGTTTATTTCAACCATGCCGTATCATGATTACACACGATGTCATACCACAACTACGACAGATTTTCGACCCAAGACGCCACCGCCGTAACAGCAGCCATATGCTCACTTCTTATGGCGAGGTCAGCATCAGCACCGCACAAATGCGTCGAGTAAACAACGGTGTAAGGCTTCCTCCACTCTTCGACAAATTCATGTAATAAGCCATGGAATGACAAATCTTTGAGGTCGACCACAACACACTCCACCCTGGTACTGTGACCAAGAGACTCGATCGCTCCGCAGGCGCCCCTTGAGGGCAACTTGTCCGACCAGCTCGTCACCAAGACAAAAGTAACTGAGGGATTTGACGAGCGTGAGAACAGGAGTGTTGGTGGAGGCTCACTTCTCGTATCTGGGGATATATCATTCGAGTCAGCCAACATCTCAGCTATAGCGTAGGTGACACCAGCACCCTTACATTGATACTCAACCAGGACCTGCACATAGAGCTACAGTAACTAGGTACAGAGTTCAGTACAAAATCGGCAACTCCTTTGCGAGAAGCGTCCGCGACCATGTTAGTAACCCTTGTGGCCACCGCTTGACAGCTTGTTGCCGACAACGCGGTGGTGTCGACCTTATGGGAATCAAGTTGGCATCTGATAACAGCGGTATGCTGTCGACCCTGGAGGGGACAGGGAGCTGCTGCTGCCCTTATCTCACCTAGGAATATCATTGTATTCTCGGCTCAGCCGCACAATTCTTTCGCGCCACTCAGGGTCCGCAGTGTCGCCTGCAGACACATGCCGTCAAGACTGCTACGACTGGGTCGAGCTCAGTGCCCTTGAGAAAGGGCAAGTACACCAAGCGCTGTTAACACATTCGAATGAGAACTCAGATATTCCTCGACAGAGTAGTTGGTATTGAGCACTGAACTCCAGAGATCGGGTGGCTCAGCGAGCGAACTCATCACGGGGCAGGAGACAACCTACACTTTCCTCCGAAGTCCGCAACGCACAGCATAGGACCACAGTTGCAATCGCGGGAAAAGTACTTCTTTTGATCACACTCTTCGGCAAAATCCTGATTCTGCTGAATAACAAAAAGTCGGTACACTTCATGGGAAGATCATTTACATGATTCAAATCTATGCCGTCACGTAGATGACCTCCGCATTGTTGTTGTTGCTGTTCCTTACCTGACAGCCATAGCGCAGCATTACTATTGCTGCGTAACGACCAAGGTGAACGGGTAACTCACTGGAGCATGGCTCAACGTGATGAAGTTGACAGTACTGAGAGCCTGCTATCGCGATGAGCTCACAACCCCTCTTGCCGGGGTAAGAACACCTACGAAGGGAAGCCAGTTCACGGTACTGGATTCCCCTTCTTGGCGGAGTTGAATCCCCCTACCTCTTTAGGGACTGAGTGGCCCGGCAAGAAACAACACCACCATCGATGTCTTCTCCAACGCTAGTCTCTGACGTCCCGAAAGAAAGACTACTGGATTCTGGTACACAGCAGTGCGCCTTGTCGCCCTGAAATAACACGTTCTGTTCGGGTATTGCCCATAGTGTGGACCCTCACCACCATCACACAGGAATCTTTGGTCGTCTTCTTGGCATCCTCCAGCTCTACACGATTAGTTGGAGTATCAGCAGTAGACTGGTTGAGTTCGAGGGGTGGCGAGCGAGGAACTGTCCAACCGCATGATGACTTGGTATTTGATACCACTGCTGAACCCTTACTCGTGGTGAAAAGACGGAAGACTATCGCTACACTCCTAAACACGCGTACGACCATAGACCAGAACACTGTAAGCAGCGAATAGAGTCGCGGGTACCGTACCAGAATCTGCAAAGAAAAAGAAACTCGCATTCTATACAAAGTGATTCGGCAATCTACGCTCACCTCATGTAACCGTTTCTGAAGGGTGGTGACCAGATCGATCAAGCCGGCAAGGACCTTGTTCAGCGACACGCGTAGATCTCCCTGGTCGCCTGTGTCGCGGAACAACAAAGGGAGTTGGATGGGCAGCATGGCTCCTCGGTAAGTCAACTTGAAAACGACAGAATGATGAACAAGGCGTCACCATCGGTCGGAAAGTTCCAACGAAGAAGGGAGGGCAACGGGAATCGAAGCGCACGAAATCAGCGTGAATCTGCGGGAAGAGACTAGCGCTGCTAATTGCACGGCTAGGAGACAGTAGTGTCTTTCACGAATGCAAATTTGCACTTAGTTGTGGATGCTACAGGTTATACAGTGCTACCGTAATAGTAGCAAAAATGCTTCTTCAATGGGCAAGTGTGACTATCTAGCTGGAATGAAACTGCGTCCATCTCCATTCCGATGGCGATAAGGCGAGTCGGAATTTTCCAGTAAGGTGACTGCGCATCTTGTGCGGTTCACGGAGCATGTGCATACGTTCAACCGACGTGTCATAACACGCCTCGAGCCAAGCATCTCACGGCCAGCTGCGAAGGATTGAAGGTATAGCCTGCTCATTGACGGGAACTATCTCAGCGGTCTTCAGCTTATCACACATTGGTCCCGAGGCAGTGAGCTCTCTATCAAGAGAAATGGCAGAGTGCATGTACTGCCCATATACAGCGCGGAAGGACTCAGACGGTAACATCCATGTCGGATGTTGCGACCGCTTGGCACCTAGGAAGCGTTCAGTGGTTTGAAACTCCTTGGATAACCCTGAATGATGGACTCTGATACAGATAACTTCTTGAAGGAAATCCCTTCCCACTATGGACTATATCATAGCCTATCTCAGGAAGGAAAGCAGGAATTGTTCTATCATACTGGAAAACGAACGACCAGCTGCAACCTTGGGTGCACACCATTCCTCAGACAGTAGCACGAAGAATGTCTCAACGCACTGCTACTTATTCTTATAGGGGAGAAGGAGAAGCACTGCTCATCTCCACCGAATAGGAAAGAGAAATCATCATCACACGCAGTCCATGACGAACCCTTGACGTCTTGTACCTCAATCTGCGGCGCCCACTCAGGGATACAGTCAACTCGTCAATTCATAACGCCAACATTCATATTATAAAGAAAAGTGTCCGAGTTAAGGGTGAATAGTTACGTTGGTATCGCTAGGTATAATCTTCCTATTTCACAGCTTTCCGCCAAGGCGGCAAGTCGCTTTCTCCCTGGCTCTCCATCGATTGCTTTTTTTCCTTCTCTAGATTCGCCTTGTGCATCTTCGACAGTTTCTCGTGTCGTAAGAGAAGTTCAACCGAGTTGAATCTCCGTTGACAAAGCATGCAGATCTGAGATTATACGATGCTCCTCATTGGCAGATTACATACGTCAATAAGGAATCTACATGAACCACTCGAACGATGGTATAAAGGCACGAACAGAAGGCGTCAACCCGAAAAGTGATCCTAGAGTAGACTTACAGCTCCCTCCTTGCCATCTCCTCCCGAGCTCACCAGCCGCTTCCTCGTCTCACCAAGTGGTTGCTTGCTCAGAATCACCGGCTCGCTGGCCAGCGGCGCGGGGGCAGTCTCCAGGGCAACAGACTGTGGTTGCAAACGAGTCTTCTGCTCCTGTGGGGGCAGCCGAGGCAACGACATCGTCCCAAACTGGTTCGGGTTGAAGTAAATCGATGCTAGTTTGGAGCTTCCCAGAGAACTCCGCTCGGCCTCTGTCGTCCGCTGACCCTTCTTCCCTCCCACAACCTAATCAACACAATGCCCTCATCATCAACCATATCCCACTCACTGGAAGACCCGCCTCATTGCCACGCTGCAGCTTACCATCATCACTCATGGACTGTACCTAGGGCACGTGAAATACCAAAATTGAGCCTCCCAAGATGCGACAGATACCTTTGATGGCTTCGACCGACTCTCACGTCCATCAAGCCCGGCACTGCCTTCAGACGGGTCGTCACCGATCTCAGCCGATCGGCGGGCCGATGGCGCTGCTTGTGATGGCAACCCTGATGCCACTCGACTGATCTGTTGAACAGCAATGACTCGAGAGGTAGTTCCAGCAATGACTATCACCTCCTTTCGAATCCTAGCCTCCTGCTCCTCCGAAAGCTCTGCTTCGCCAGGCAGCGCCCTAACCGGTGAGTCCTTAGCATAACCAACGAGTACACCCAAAGGCTCGTAGTAGGTATAGTACACACCATCACGATGATACCTACTCCGCGAAGACCCGCTAACAAGCCAACAACAGCAGCGGCACGTCTGCTCACCAGAAACCCGTTCTTGGGTTGTACGCCCAGTTCCTGTCCTCATCATAGTAGTGCTCCGCTACCTCGTCATACACCATGCACTTACAGTAGGGTAGAGCATGACCTACACAAAGGCATGGACCGGCAGATCTAGTGAACAGAGTCTACTCACCTTCCTTAGGCTTGGGTACTCTCATCTGTCGCTCCGATGAGCCTCGATCCTCTAGGTATGAATGCCACATATCCGAGTTGATTCCCTGTCACGGAGAACAGGTGCGTCACCAGCCGGCCCAGTGAGCCTACTTACCTCCATGGCGAGACTCCGAGTCTTCCGTCGGGTTTCCTCGTAGTCGTATTCTTCGACCGCTGCCCGCAGTACATTGTCTCGTTGGGATCTGCCAAAGCGTCTCAAGACTTTTCAACCGACCGTTCCTCACCGCTCTATCTGGCAGGCGAGCTCTCGAGCCCGTGGAGGGTTCTTGGCTGCAGGTACAAGCATGGCCGACACCTGAGCTCACACAAAGGTCACCACGAAAAGCTGCCGATGTCCCTGCCTGTGCATCGTCGTTTTCCCGCATCTTGGAACCGTTCGTTTGGAAGATCTTAAGGGCACTAGCACACTCCCTCTCGTCATGGAAGTACACAAAGGAGACTCCTTTGGCTGGGAAATGATCAACATTTATCTGCCGATACAACGTATAGGTTGCTGACCAGAACAGACGCTTCCTTACCGGTCGCTCTCCAAGTTGGCAGAATCGAGATCTCACAGCAGCCTCGTCAGTGCCTAAACGACAATAGGCGTTCCTCGGGGACTGTCATAGCCTCGACCATATGGCAGCATTCAGCTTGTTGGCCACAAGGTAGAAGGCCAATAGCGACCTGGCGGCACGTTCTTCAATATTATGTAGTGCTGCTGCTGATGATGATGATGGTAGTCCTCGTCACGGTATCTGCCTTCTCGCTCCCGGCGCCGCCTCGATCGAGGGATGGCCATAGGGGAGTCATCGGCGTCGTGCCTGGCAGGATGAAGCCCTACGAAATTCGCCATTAGTAATTCTGCATACCTATGCATGACTCTATCATCAGCGTCACCTCGCGGCTTAGGACGTAGGACGACGTGCTGCCTCGGGGAGGATCTTCCGCCTCGACTACTCCTTCTAAAAACAGCGAGGTTGTAGTTCTCCTCAAACGCAGGCACAGTTGCAGAGCAGATGGGAGTCAATCGCACTAGGCACAACGAAAGATATTTTCAATGTCCTCCGAATGCCAATCTACAGTAAAATTTTTAACGGGTTATCTCTGAGATGTCGAATGAGGATCTTGAGCTTCCATTCCGTGAAAAACTCTTTTGATTCAACTAAAATCAAATTCCACATTTCTAATCCGTTCCTCCACTTGCTGGATTTGAGATTGAAAATGTGCACAACCTCTATGCGAATTTTGAGTTCTGGAAGAGTTCACCAGCATCAGAAAACGAACTACACAGCTGCCTCGCGAAAAACTCTCTTGCCCGTCCCTTACTCGTCTTCCCTCACAGCTGGCCGTAGTAGTGTGCGAGAAGCCTCATCGTCGACTCTAGAGCCACAGTTGAACTAAACCCTAAGACCAGCCAGCCCCTACCGCGCGTCTCCCCTTTCTGCCACTGCATCCGGCCTTCTGGTCAACTTAGCCGTCGGACGCTCCCTCGATCGCGATCGGGACCTACTCCGCATCATCCAGAGCGATCGATAACCCACTTCACTACCTCTTGCAAAGATCCTCATCCCGAGCATCATACCAACTGCGCGGCTGCTGCCGATGCCCCTCAGAGTTCCGTCGGCTACTACTGCTACAATCACTTCTACTGCGCCTGATATCAGCCTGTCATCATGTCGCTACACAAGGGCACACTACCGGTCGTAAAAACTAAATGCCGCTGGTGGTTCAGCTTCTCGACGCCCTCCACGACGACTGCTTCGTTGCGAATCCTCCCCTCGGGAAGACATGGAAATCAATCCCTCAACATTACCCTCTTATCGCAGTACTCAAACGAAATGCAATGAAGGTGCTTGCTAATGGACAGTTGCGAAGAGAGTGATAGCAGGGAGAGTCAAAATAGAACACGACGATGACTACGATTCAGCATCGTCGATATGCATCACTCGTCGATCCATGTTGTGATATCGTACTGCGTGCAAGGGTTCTCGATATCTCTCTTTGATTGGATAAGTCGGAGTTCGGGAGGATTCCCAGGAACTCCAGAACTAACACGAGAAGCAACAACATCCATGCAAAATCTGTCAAAGGGTTTCCTGACTTCAATCGAGCGCATGTGACAATACAATACGCCTACTGATGGATGAATACAAAAAGTAACTGCATTTCACTGAAAACCATAGTGGTTTACTAAACCAGGTTTAGTGGTTCATGATGGTTCATCGTGGTTTTAGTCTAAAACCATCCCTCCTAAGAGTCTCAAAAGCGCGAGCGTTGCTCGCCCTCGTTTGTCACCACATAACGACGCTTACTGAGCCTCATGATAATCTCTCGTCCGATTGATCACACTTTGCAATACACTTCCAGTCTTAGTCATAGCTTCCTTCACTCCAAACTGTGTATAGAACCTACCAGGCGACCGAGCTCACTTTAAACGCACAGCGTAACTGAAGCCTTACGCCATAAGAAGGGCAGTGGTGAGGTCTCCCGTGCCAGTGTAGTTGCCCTCAATCGAAGGTAACTCCATGCGGTACCGTGTACGCCTACCACTCTCCTTGTCAACCTCAGAGGCGAGCATTATAACCTTGGTCGCTGACTGGAAACAACACGACTAACCCTCGCAAGCGGTACTCATGGGCGCCTCGTTCTCAGAGATGGACAATGTCTTGTCACCTCTACGACACGAACACCCGAGCAAGTCTTCATTCACATGCATCGCCTCTAGAGAGCAGACGTCATAGTTCCACAGAGGCACTACCGCGCTAATATTTTCCCCTACATAAGAGGTAGACGCGAACCAAGCTCGTATTTTTTTGCCGACTACGGTAGTTCAGAAGCTGTTAAATAACTCCTACTACTTATAGTGATCACGAGCGCTGATATGCCGTGTTGGAATATATGTTCGCTCTCCTCAGCTGATCCATTCCAAGAGTATCCTCACTAACTACAGTATTAGCATACAAATGTACAGAAACTAATGAAAATTTTCCAAAATTCCCTCAGAATCATCATGTTGTCACAGCAAGTGGATATTTTCCGACACTGGTGAATTACCATGTCCATGACAATACTCGCAAGATGGAAACTCTACCTCTCGAGCCCCCCATTAAACTAACCTGCTCTGGTAGATTGGTACTAGTAACAGAAATGAGGCCTGGTCCCATTCGATGCAGCTCGTCAACAGCCATAAAGAGCTCCGAATCATCTGCCAGCACTATCCCTCCCAACCAGCCTCGACACCCTTTCACCTTTGATAGCTGATCTTCCAGTGAGCTTCTCCACCTCGAACTGATTTGGCGTTATCACTGATGCCAACGGGAGTATCCGAGCGCGATACTCCGGAATGAGGTTCTCCGGCACATACCTGAGATGAACAAGTCCAAACTGAAGAAGAGCTCAGAAGCTTCTGTAAAAAGTCAACAACGAGCAAAGCGTATTCTTTCTACTCACATTCCTTGATCGTAATCTCCCAAAACAGGATCGCAAACGTAGAGCAGATGATCGCACTGTGCACGCACTCTATGAACAACGCTTCAACTTCAGCAAGGAAGGACGCGGAACCAATGTAACTAAAATGACCATGACCACCACGAAGTCAACAAAGGATGACAAACACCGCAAATAACGACTCGCGAGATCTACCGGCATGCCCATCATCATGCTGTAGAACACACATGATGATGATGCTAAATGCCTAGTACTACCCGGTGACCATGTGCGTATAACTAGATAGCAAAGAGTTCTCATCAAGGCCATCGACGAGGCACTTGAGGTCTGTACCGTCTAAGACTTGCCCTTTGAATGTCCGATATCCAGTGTGGTTAGACAACTGAAAAACACATATATGAAAAATTATAGGGAAAAATGAGGACCTACCTGAACAGAGTTCACAAAATCTACCTCAAAGCCCAGTAGCTGCAATGGGAAAACACAGGCTCGATTGCCAACGTAACCGTGTACGACGTGTGACTGGATAGCCAACACATGCCCAGGGTCTTCAGTAGATGAGGCTTTCATACGGAGGAGTTTTCAGAAAACTACACACATTCCTTAGACTGTCCCTTTAACCCAACTCGCGAACACATAGTAAGCATTCACTATACAAATAGCCACGATGGAGACGTATAGCAGCATATACTGCAAAACTTCCAAATAGACTCTAATATAGTACCTGTTGTGAGGTGCTACCAGTCAACAACTAACTGTAGAGATTATAAAAAGCTAACCCAGTCGAGGCACAGCAGAGCTACACGCCTAAACTACTACTGAGAGCTCGAGGGCACCTCCTCCTCCATAACGGAGTTGAATCAGGAAGCTCGAATTCAGGCCATCCACAGTAGTTTAGTTTGTGATCACTCCGTACCAACTCAGATCTTCGAATTAAGCATGGCCATCGCCGAGCTTTGCATCCATACAACTCCAACCAGCGACACTAAGAACTCCGGGAAATTCTATCCAAGCAAGAGAGTGGTTAATTTTTCGGCAACCTCCTGAGGAACGAATCATCCTATCCAACTCGAATCTTTAAAGTGTCTACTCGGGGTTATGTCGTCCTACACCATACCTCCTAGACTCGGAAGGCGTCTTATTCCCGATAGCATTCGTATGACCATCACTTCGATCCGATCGCCTTCTGCCCATAAAGATCAACTCTTGCCTTTATTGCTATTAACAGTGAACCAGAAGATTATATTGAACATAGCCTTCTCCTCGTACTCCTAGGAAGGACCAAGGCTTCCTTCAACTCACCGGTTCACACTTGTCACTCGAGTTCGCTCTCCATAGGGCAACGTGAGTGCACATAGATGATGACTACTATCATCAGGTCACCAGCTCAGCACTATGATGGCGAGATAGCAGTAGACACCTACGGGGAGATAGAATACTCGCCCGGGAAGTTTCATCCAAGTTAGTAGCAGCAAAAAGGATTTTCGATATAAGCTTCCATGGCAGCCTCGAGTATCTTCATACTTTTGTGTGTCCCCTGGGCCTTGAACCTTCTTAATGATTCACGTAGTATTTCAAAGCTCAACAATAGCACTACCCTCCCATTTTTGCTGAAAATTTTTGACCTACAATAGGGAGAACTGGATGATAGGGAAAGGCCACTGGGAAAGTAATACCGCTACCATGTCGTAACGTCAACAGCATGACCACCATTTCAACCATTGTGAGGTAGAACTTAAGAAACCGAATATCGGCGATAACGGTCCCACAGTGACGGGAGGAAAAACGGTAATCACACCTGGCGACCGATGGAGCTAGCACGCATGCACAGAGGATAATTCGAGGCTACCTTAAAGGTGATATAGGCAAGGTTCAAAGGCCCCATGCTTGCGATGAGTAGCAGAACTATGAGGGACAGGTTTGTACAGGTCGCCGAGACAGTAACGAAGTCACTCGCGGGGTAGGAATGAGCTGAGTTCTCATGTTAACCAGCAGTGAACGATGATGTCATGCTGGTGGGCATCTGATCCCACATTGTGGAAAGGAAGCACAACTGAAGAGTAAGGAGATAAATGGAAGCGCACTGGCACAATTTAACCAAATCTGTAAAAGCCTAAGAACCCAAACGTAGGTTCGATCCTCGCACATGTCATTTTTCTCTTTCGAAACTCATCAACTTAGCAGTGATCGAGCCTTGCTTGCATTCTGAGCTACCCACTCAATATTCTTATACCCTCTCTCTACTGAGTCGTTGTTAGTGTTGATGGTCGCGATATGTGGATGCAAAGAGTGTAGTTGTTTCTTATTCATCATTCATGCTGGAGTTGTCTCGGCGCGCCTTAGCACCAGCATTGGTACGCCCATTGCATCAGCTGATCATCGCGAGAGGTAGCGGCCTTTCGCCGAAGCACATGATCATTATAGTGAGCTTTCAGGCTGTGCCCCAGTGATGATGCGGAGCCTCTCTTACCGTCCTACTATACACCCCAGAGTTGCCTTTATCACAACTCAATCATCGTCGACTCAGAATGGTGATAGCAACAGCACGAACTTCACTAAAGGTAAAAACTCTCGGGAAATATCTCCCTACCATCTTTAACACGATCAGACCAAAAAGTGATGGAGGAGAATGATCGGGTAGCATCAGCGTCCACCTCAGAGTCGTCATCAGCCACCCCAAATGCCGCCTCTACAGAGACGGCCAGCAGCGGGGGTGGTGATGCTAGTGCCTCTGCAACACCGCTACCACCACCTGGAGGGAAGCCAAGTGGGCCTCGTAATGCCAGGAAGAGCAACAGCAAGGCTTCGTTATGGAAGGTGAGAACATAAACGATGATAGCTTTATGTTGTTTATGTGTAGATCCTTGGTATTTCGGTGGCTGGTCTGGCGGGACTAAGCGGGTAAGGAGGTGGAGTAATGTTGCTGTGGGTAGCGGTGAACCTAAGATACTACATATCATCATCGTATAACCCAACATCGTCATCAGCGACAGAAGGAAAAGCATCGGCATCATCTCTGTTGAAGTCTCTCGGTCAGAGGGTACTAGTAGATGTAGTGCTGTTGCAATGACAATAGTGATGATGACAGGCACTTGATGCATTTGAAAATTTTAATGAAGTTACGAGGGAGTGGTTTCAGATAATAGGAGACAAACTAGTACCAATGAAAAAAGGTAATTCCTACTAGATTGATTAGTGATATCACTATTGCTGCTGATACTATCCTTGCTACCACTAATCAATCGAATCGTGCGTGTTAGGTCCATGGCTGTTGGACTTGGAGACAATGCACTATCCCGAGTATGTACCCACACTAGTGATAGACCTTGATAAGGTCATGTGTCACTTAGAATATGATGTAATAATTCATACCACTCCTCTCGCACATCGTCAGCTTCCTCCTTTCAGCGGAAGACAGGATGGCAAGTTGTGAAACGACCAGGCGCCGATAAGTTCTTTAAGGAATTGCAGCATTACTATGAACTGGTGTGTTACTCTGGTAGGATAGTTCAGAGAGGAGTGGTATGAGCATGACGTTATCTCAGACGATGTCATTCCTGTTGCTTCTGATGTTATGATGAAATGGGAAGTGCCTTGTACGGGTGTTTTACACAGGGATTTCTGCAGGAAGACCAGAAAAGGATATATGAAAGATATAAGTAGAGAGTTTCAGTATTTTACTACGATGCTGATGATGTATATAAAGGTCAACTTGGTCGTAAAGCAGACAAGATGATACAGCTAGATCACGAGGAAGTTGCATTAGGCAAGAACAAGGATAATGGGGTAATGGTAGTGGGCCTATCTCTATCTATATGTCTATGTGTATATTGGAGTTTCACCGGTTTCACGTAAACTGGCGTAAAATTCGGTGAAAAAGGCGATATTCACGGTATGCAGTAGTCGTGAAATGTGTTTTTCGCCAGTGTTTTTCATATCATGGGTGAAACTCCATTATCAGTGCAACGAGTATCCTACAGCTTCGGCACCAATTTTCAACACTTATGAATTTTCGCTAACTTTGAGCTAGCCTATGAAATCAATTTCAAATATATGGATGCCAGTTAGGGAATAATAGTACGAGAGTAGGGTATATCTTATGGGAATTAGTATATTATGATTCACAATAATTTATAATAAATTACAATACCATAAATTGAAAGTATTTATAGAATTGATATTGTTGACGTGTTGTAAGGTACTCATCAAGCCCTACGATGGCGATCCGGATGATAGGGAGTTGTATGACCTCATCGACTTCCTCAAGGCCGCGGCTGTTAGTCAGGAGGTAGTTATAGTGAGTGGTATTGTTCCGTCGAGATGGTTTCTGCTGTCAGGATTTGAGGGACTTCATCAAGAAATATGGTGGTGGATTGGATGGGAATATTGGCAGACGATTTCTGATAGAAAAGAAGGAAAAAGAGAATGCCGTGCAGCATAGACGATCCATCGGAAGGTAGTAGCAATGGTGATAGTGACGGTGTGATTATCCCCCTCCTTGACAGAGCGTTCGTTTCGGGTTCTGGTGGCTTCCCGTCATCTCCTCCCAGTTTCAACAGTTTCGGCTCATCTCCGAGGTAATGTACTCTGGCTGGTGTTTTGGGTCTGTCATTGTTGATAGTAGGTTCTGATGCACTGCATCGGAATGGTGCTGGTGGTCCAAATACTCCCTAGCTGGTACTGAATGCGAGACTTTATCTGACTGTCTTTACTATGACGAGGACCGCCTATACCAGCGATCGAACACTTCCTGATTGTCCCGATGTTGTTTTCGTTCCATTGGTCGTAGTAATGTAGCGTTATCTTGAGGGTTTACACAAGAGAAAGTTGATATTTTTACCTATATATGCTATACCATCCCTCACTCAACACCATTTTACCTGCAGTACGTCCCACCATGGCGTGCACGATAGGGCGTGTGTTGGCCTCGCAGCATTACTCGACCTTGGTGCCTAGGGGCGCGTTGAGACCCTTGAAGAGTCGTGGCCTTATCAAGGTTTCCGGCAAAGGGACATTGAACTTTTTACAGGGATTATGTAATAAACAATTTTTCGCGGGCGAACTATCGTGAGTGTGATAATTGCAGAAATTGGAGATGATAGTTGAGCGGATGCTTCCGAGGCTTGAGAGAATTCAACTGTAGGTACTCAGGATATTAGTCGTGTGTTTGGTGCTAAAGCCGAGGCTCCAATGGAACAGTCAGCAGCAGCTGCAGTATTCCTATCCCCCAAAGGCAGAGTACTTTTCGACTGTTTAATGTAGTACTCATCAGACTTTGCCCTCCACTGGAGTAGATAGGGAATAGGTGCTCAGCCCCACAGGATAGGCCTCATCCAATTCTTCATCGGCACCCACGGTGGAGCCGATGAAGAACGGCTATCGGGTTGAGTACATATCGCTCATCTACTTCATTACTGACGTATTGCGATCTCCCATGTGCATGTGGAATTAGGTACAGTGGGGTTTCATTGAAGCCTGATAGCTCAGAAGGGATTGTTAGTGATGATAAAGGGGAGGAGAGCCTCGTGGTCGACGTTGATGAGGGTGTGCTGGACAATGTTATGCGACTCTTCATACGCCATAGGGTGCATCTGCCGTTGAACATAGAGAAGCTTGATAATCTAGGGGTGTACTGGACGCCATCGAAGAGCCAAAATGGTTGTGATGGTGACACGGAAGTCCCCGTATATGAGGACCCTAGGGTGAAGGATCTGGGCTTGAGAGCTATATTGCCCAAGTCCGATATTGGTGATATTAGAAGGTGGGAGTCCGCGGCATTGATTTGATGCTATCAGATGCTGAATCGACAGAAGCTTTGTACAGACGGTTACGTATTGGGTTAGTTGTACCGGAGGGCCCCAAGGAGATGACTCCTGACAAGGTATTGCCGTTGAACTACAACCTGGATCTTACTAATCATATTGCGTTCAACAAGGGATGGTAATAGGAGCTGGAGAGGAGAGGAGATGATGCTTTCATACCAGTTACATTGGACAGGAGTTGACCACACGGGCCTCCAAGAAATTAGCTGTGAGGAAACGACTATTTGGTATGCGTATCGATGGAGATGTTGACGTTGAGTCCGGTGCAGAGGTAGGGAAGGTGCATGCAGTAGTTTTCAGTTTTGTTCCTCAGATAATGTGTGACGGTGAGAAGATTGGTAAAGTATTAGAGTTGTCATCATCGGAGGGTGATGGAGACGTGCTGGGTATTGCACAAATACATGCACCGAAAGGAATGCAGATGAATACTAAACAGGCTATGGTCGAAGCTACGAAAAAGTACTTGGAGGACGACCATATATACATAGAGAAGGACTCGACAAAGATAGGAGTAGAACTGAATCTACCCAAGTACATTCTGTCGTGAGTTTAAAGCGGTGACCATTTTCCCACTAACTGCAATTTTACCATTATGGTTTCTGTTCGTAATATGCGTGTCTATGGGTTCGGTGTTGTTGCGTTTTTGTTGTTGTCATCGGAGATGCCGTGTTACATTTGGTGATACAACACAATTCACAGTGTTCACATTAACAGTTGAGAAGATCTCGTGAAGATACTCAATTGCAACGACGCGAATGCGGGGAAAAGCAGTAACATTGGACTCTTTGAAGACTCCAAGGACACATCCATACGAAGCGAATCTACGAAGATCAACAGTCCCAACCGCCAAGCTATCAGAGCATGACCGGGAGTGCTTCTGCGTGGTGGTCTAAGTATATGGAGGCCTACGTATGAAAATCACCATTGTATGATCTGAGTCGCTATTCAGTCGAAATTCGACTTTGTTGAGTGAAGAGATATAACATGAATAAATGACTGGCGCCACTCAGTCGCTGAAATATCGCTAACTCAATCTCTGTGACTAGAAACAATCATGCAGTGGGGATATCATGCGAACACTGGGCTGTTCGTCCCGAACGTGAATCCTCGGCCCTTTTCCTGTTCTTGATCGTGGCTTGTTGATACCGGGAACTTCTCTGCATGGCCTTCATAACATCGAAATGTTATGTATCATAACAATCTAAAATGCGATCTCACTTTGCTTCGGAATCTCTCGAATGACGTCCTCTCATCCACTTCGGCATCTGCCCAGAAGGGCATAACAGGGAGGGGAATCCACGATGTATCAGGAATCAGGTCTACTCACTTTTGAGCTCATCCGACCTTCCCTTTCGTTCCATACGGATCCTCGCGGTTGCAGCTGCCTGGGTAGCAACGTCCCAACGTGGTTCGGCATCATCAATCGTCCCTAAAGTGCAGAGATAGGACGGATGACATGTTAAAGCCACACCGGACTCTTCGGGTCCGACGACCACAGTCCTTCCATCAGACCACTCCTTGACCCCATTGAACATGTTCCTGGCCAGTTTCGATGATGCTGTACGATCCCGTTCACGCAGGGACTAGGAAAAAGATAGATAGCACCACCAGGCAGATGCAATACGAAACTCCGACGCTTGAGCTCTGCAGCCCAGAGTATATTGCTGTTATCGAGTGACACTCCGGGAAAGCGCTCACGAATTTGTCCTGTCTAACGGCTCTGACTATGACAGGGATATGAAGTTTGACGCCACAGATTCAGCTCGGGTCATCCTCTATAGGTATTAAACCGCGTTATCTTACTGCTGCCTCCTGGAGCAACCTCTCAGCCAATACGCTTTTACTGTCCACTTCGAGCATTCCTTTGGCATCGCATTCTAATTCATCCCATTCTTGAAGCTCTTTATGACAAAGGGCCATCCGATATCTGATATCGTGCATGATAGGCGATGCAGTGCGGCGATAGGAACAGTCGGATCCCAATACTCACAGAGTTTTCAGCATGATCTCAGGCTCGTCCTCGCCACTTAGCAGGATGCATTTGAGTGCTCGCAGAGCTTCCCGAGGCTCATGGCACTTCAAATGTGCCATGCCGAGGTTGAGATATAATGAACGCTCGAGCTCCCAGTCAAGTGAGGCCATTGCTTCAGCAGCCTCATCATCCTACGCATTCGAGTGAGAGTCAACACTTCTGAAGATTCCTACACCATCAGCGATATCGCTGAGCATCTCGACGGCTTCCCGCCAATAGCGGGCTGCTGCTTGGTAGTTGCCGTCCTTGTACTCGGCAAGTCCCTTTTCCTTCAGGGATTTAATATCTTCCATGATGGATGAGAATCAGCGAAGTAATTCCAAACCTTGAGCGCAACTGTTATGTATTCATCTCAATGTTGAGACTCCTAAGGTATCCGATCAGCCGCCATCGTTATTGAAAACTATTACAAACATGACGTTGTGGAAGCTATATAATGACTATCATGACAGTACAACATTTGACCTCGTCGAAGACATCATGGATCGGTCTTCATATCGCCGCTGTAAACACCCCTCAAGGTGTATTAACATCCCTGTCGCACGAGAAAGCCCTTCTGGTTCCCAAACGTGGACAGCTGCGTTAGGTCCAATCATAGGACCTGGTGCAGCTCTTCCATAGGATTCCTATGGAGGCAGTCCCGAAGACTGCCATCAGATGTATAGGGGATCTAAGCCAGAACTTGGGTCTTCGTGCGGAAGTAGCACGCATACGCACGAAGGCGTAATGAAGCTATGGGAAGTTCACAGTGTCTGGGATCTTATCGGTTAGGGATCAGTTATGGTATGGATTAGGCTGGTTGAACTGACATGTATAGGGCAGGGGAATGTATACGGTGAATCCTTGTCCTTGAGCGCCCATGGTCGAACCGTTTCGCCTTCAACGGGCAAACGAGATGCACGTGTAGTATATTGACTCCGTTCACGCACGATTATGCAGCATGAGGGAAGACTTGAGATTATCATCGTATCTGATGGGGCTGGATAACCGCTGCTCACATGACGACACTTGCTTCCCGCCATCATGGTGATCCGATATCAATCATAACGCCTCTTTTTCTGCTATCTTTCGAAAGCCTTTCCGTAAAGCTAACTATGAACTACGATCTCTCGGGGGTCGCCTCCTCTAGAGAGAGCACACTCCTCAACAGTAATGGTCGTACCATACAATCACCCAGCCTAGAAGCGAAGACCGCAAGTACCGGGATGTTATATACAGCGTAACGGCAGCTACTCTAGTATCTACTATCACCATCTAGTAGATACAGCAGCCGTGGGTCTCCTTTTCACAACGACAGTCCATTAGGCATCGACAAGTTCCTATCGCTCGTAGCGTCGGATGACGTCCAAGCGGTGAAGTCGAGGTAACCCAAAGCGTACCGTAAGGGGGAATAATCTCGGCGTAGGCTGGAGTCGAACTATACTGTGGCAAGAGGACTGATACAAGCCAGAAACTCTAGAGGGAGCACAGCTCTGCATATCGCCTGTAGAGAGGTGGTGTCATCGCACTCACCCCTGGGGCATCACTCATCGTAGGGGTTCCTGTCGATGGTCACTACACTAGCATCCTGTGGTGCAGAAATCGAGGCTAGAGATAGAATAGGTAACGATTCCGTCGAAACGCTGTGTGACGTTACTCTCAAAAAGCACCACTAGGTGCCTGATTCGAGAGGGTTGAAGATACACTCAGTCTTCAGGCCGAACTCCTCTCCTTATATCTTCTGAGTATGGGCATTTGGAAATCGTGAAGCTGCTACAGTCCAGATTCGGAGCAAATGTTGATGCTCGTGACACTCTCGAGCGCACGGCATTTCATCTGTCATGTTGTTGCCGAGATCCAGATGTATCTAGATTCATAATACAGGTAAGAGCTTAGTGAAGGTACCGCTGTTGTTTTTTACAAGCTAGTTACGTCCAGAGCTGAGGGAAGCTGTGGACAGACATGGCCGTACAGGCCTCTTCTATGCTGTTCTCAACAGTGATAGAATGGTCGCTGAGAAAGTCTCAGAGATGATCCTGCGAAGTCGACAATCTGACGGCTTGACTGCACACTGCGTGTAGTGGTTTGATGCTACGTGTCGCGAATGGACTATGTGGATCTGTCAGGGACTCATATCAGAGGTCACCCTTAGACTATGCATCGCAAGAATCACGCGAGGGCCTGGTTGTTCTCCTCCAACACTATGGAGCTGTGAATTCTCAGCGGAAGGCTCCGGAGTAGAAGGGCTTCAACTTCTAGGGTTCGGCTGAAATGGTCGGTTGCCTTTCAGAAGTCGAGTCGGCGACTCAATTCCACGTGTTCCAAAAATCTGCAGAGGTCACCCTACCTTATCCCTGTAGCCATCAGTCTATTACCTGTTGCAGATGTGAATGGCAATGACAGTCGTGCTGGTCTGCAGCGCGCTGAGTGCGGCGCTCCTGGCCAGCTCACATTTGGAGGTCAGACTCTCCCTCATCATCATGCGGGTTTCGCTTCCCATCGATCAACTATCAGGACACTGTTTGGAGAGTTGATCATCTCTTGATTTAGATTCGAAGTTCCATGATTACAGGGCACGCTTGATGACGTTGCTGCAGACGATACAGCAGAATGGCTTGGAGCATATGTACCACGTGAAACGACCTGATCTCTTCAGCGGCAGCTGGATGGAGGGAGTAGCGATGGGAATGTCCGTGTCACCGGACGTGTCCCCCTCCTCGTCGTATCAGATTTCCGGAACTGACGATCTGTTCGCTGAAGAGGGGGAACTGCTGAGGACCAGCTGCAATGTCAGCGAAGCTCTCATACGCGTTTGCAACCTGTTGTCGCCGCCAGCGAGCATGCCGGCTCCGAACTCTGCTGTAACGTCAGAGGACCTTCTTGAGAGGTAGGTAACGGTCTTGTCGGGAGTCCCAGCGGGGACTGGGAATAGGTTCATACCCTCGCGAGGTATCTGGTCGTCAACTCCGATGACGTCTCGGGTGGCAAGGGAAGAGGGTCGGCGAATAGTGACAAATGTGGGCGCATCTATGTGAGTTCACATACTCGACACTTACTGAAAGGTGAGAAGGGCAATCGAGAGCGGGAGAGTATGCAGATAGTGGAGAAAGAGAGAGACGATAAGCTACTAGAGTTGATGCGGCAAATAAAGGCTGCAGACGTATGACGCCGATACTGTGGTGTTGGTCGCCATCGCTGAGCCGTAGGAGAAGCTTGGCACAGCAGTATCGGTTGCTGAATACACAGCACTACAGGAGGAAGCAGCTGAGCTGAGGGGTTTGAAGACGCAGCTGGAGATTCAGCTGATGGACCTGCGCGGCCAAGTGAGCATTGGCTCAGCTACGGCCGGGCTGTTGTGAGTATTCTGCGCTCATCCTTTTAGGCATCGTTTGCCGCTGAGAAGGCGCGGACTATGACGGATGAGCTCGAAAAGTAGTGTTGCCACTCTTGGGATTATCAGTGTCCTTTAGTGGTCTTCGATCGTGTGTTAGGAGATGTAGGGAAAATGGGGAGCTCGCTGTGCAGTTGGCTGCAGCACAAGCGATGATTGATAACATGGCTGTTGATGCTGCTAGGAAGCAGACTGTTCAGGAAGGGTGTCGAACTATGGCTTGGGACTCTGTGGAGGACACTGGCAGGTACGATAGACTCGAGCGTCAGTTAGTTGTGATGAAGGGCGAGAAAGGCAATCTGCTGAGACAAAATGAGGTTGGACGGAAATGTGTTTTCTCGAGTGTCTATTCATAGCAATAGGTTCTTGAGGCGGAAGTTAAGCGCATGGTAACGATCGCTGGAGATGAAAAAAGGGCGGAAGTCGATAGGGTCGAACAAGAGGTCTGGTCCCACGCACTGAGTTCATGATCAGTGCTCGTTGATGTTTGCTAACGATAAATCAGAACGGGAAATTACGGCAACGTCTTGGCGAGTTGGAAGAAAAACTCGAACGATTGGATAAGGACAAGTCTGAGGAGATGACCACGGAAGAGCCGAGTGAAGTGAGTGCATCCTATTCCGCATGTGTTGTAAGCTCGATCTGATCAGTCTGAGAGGAAGAAGGGAGAAGCTGAGCGAGAAATGAAGACGAAGGACAGGGCGGAGGTGAGCTCTAAGCGTGGTGCTCGGTGGCCGACTTGTTGTTTGATTAGAAGTGGCTGTCATATTTGGATGATCGAGATCCCTCTATCGCTGACAACGCTATTACCTCGAGAATAGCCGTGGAGGTGAGTAGTGGTGGCGATGAAGTATTGGAGAGGTATCCACCATAATTATGACCGTCTACTTGTGCTCACACAATTACATCCCTGTTGATTTCAGGTCCCTGCTGTAGCAGCACTACTGAATCTAGTCTAAGACTATGCTGAGGTTCGCTGAATAGCATGATGAAGAGACAACGGTGTCGTCATGGGCAACGCCTGTTTGTTTCTCCGATCCCCCATAAGAAAATGACACATGAAATGCATCGTATTCTGGAGTATTCGTATTCATGTTGCTAAGTTCTATCACTTCGGCTTGCGTTCATAGGATCAATTATAACCGCACTTCTTGAGATCATAGCGTATGAAGTAGTTCTCTCATTCGGGTCTGATACTGGTGGTGTGGTATCATAATCACGATTAGTGACACTCTGGGTTAGTTCATCGAAACCCAGGGAGTACTTCTCGAAGAAGTCACCGCGCTGAGAGGGTCAACAGACAATGCGCGCGGAAACACAAGTGTGCAATACTTGTGTTGCCACAAATCGCAATGTTCACAACTACTCGTTCACTTGAGTGAACCTGGACACGTCATAGGAGACTTTAGGAAACGTTGTCTTCTTTTCGCAGTTCGGCTTACCCTGGAATAGTCCTTTTGAAGACTTACCTACTATCAGAATGATAACCTCTTGTGAAGAGGGACAGTCTCCACACCTATCGGTTACTAGAAAGACTGTCTAAACGTTTTTGTTCCTGACTTTTCTCAGAAGAATCCCTCCCGACGTGCCCCGATAGCCTATTCTCGTTGGTGTTCACGCCTTTGGTCGCATCGACATGTCCGTGATTCCTTAGTGAGAGGAGATCATAGTATAACTCGCCATTGTTTTTCATCCGTTGAATCGCTCAGTGAGTGATTCAACCGATTATGCGTTTCGGTACAGCTACTGTCTTTTGAGTGGTCTAAATTTGAAGTAGTTTCTTGAATCTAGAAGGGGCTTGCTTCATAACAGGAAGGGGTCTAAATTGTCAGTAGTAGTCATTGGCTGTTCGAAAGCGGTGGTTCTTTGCCGTTGGTTGAATTGTTATTACAGTGGTTGAGTGGGAGCATCGCTGGTTCTCTTCGCATGACAACGGCGACCCGTTCGAAGGCTCCTAAGGCGACCACAGATGAGGCGCCAAGCAGGTGTGCTCATCACGTTGTTGATGACCATCTCTCCCGCTCTCTGTTACCGCCTTCCTAGGTCCAAAGATCGTATTATCCCACTTGAAGCCGTAGCAGCGGCTGTCCTACTCGCTGTGTTGGCATATTGTTGGGGTCTCGGTGATGGGAAGTGAGTCCTCGGTGGTACTCGTGGTCTGTGGAGAGGCTCACCGCAAGTCGAGACTTCTTTCAGAACCTTTTCCGACGGTGTTGACGAAGTTGTCCGTGTTACTTTCTGGTTCTTCCCCCGCGAAATGGTGGTCGGTATACACTGGGTGAGCTTGACTGTCAGCCACGACTTTCGATGCTTCTTGAAGGTTTTCTCGTTCATCGCCGCCCTCGGAGCGATCACCATTGGTGTATCGTCGGTACCGTCTCTAGCCAACAGAAGGGTGGTGAAGGCCGGAGTAGTCATGGCGACCATCGCGATCGTATATCAGCTCATTATCCGTACCGTGGCCTTTGGTGAGACAGGGGTCTTATACAAATCTATTTATAGCAATGTCCATGTCGCAGAAGCCTGGTGCTCCTGCAACGCGGGCGCCACCTTTGTACCAGCTTTTCCAGGTGCCTGGGACCCTCGTTCGATGACATGCATCGTATTTGCAATTATCGTGAGGATGTATTCGCCAGAAGCCAAGATGGATGATGGCCCGTCCTTATTCGGCGCCTGGGTGGCCACTGCTACCTCCTCTTATTCATCGTGATGTTTCCCATTCAGGTTGTTTCTCTTCGTGTTCCGCCTTTTGCCGCCCTTATCGCTCCCGTTACGATCAGCATCATCACCATGGAGCTCTTCGGAGCCCCGGTCATCAGCGCTGAGAGGGCGACCACAGCAGTGAGTCGGACAAGAGTTGCATGTGCACGCACGCGCAGTTCTTCACGACAGGTTTTGGCACTACTGTTACTACAGGCAGCAGCTAATCAGATTAATTCTGTTGCTGATTTCTTCAATGGTGTAGATGATATTCACACTGCTTCTGATCGAAGCTTGGTAGACGGCATACTAACTCCTAAGGCCATGGCATGGTCCGCTGTCGCCCTCACTGGCCTCTCCGGAGCCTTGCTCCTTGTGAACATCCCTGAGATCGAAAGCTCCTATCGGGGATACGCCACTCTTTCCTGGATAGCTCAAGCCTCCTTTGCAGTGAGTTTCGGGAGACTGCAGGGACCGTCGAATTCGTTTGTAGATTCTGTATACCTCCGGTCCGTTTCCTCTCAAGTACTATGCAATGGGAGATTTGGTCATGTATGTATGGGAAAACTTTTCTGGACGCATATTGGATTCGCTTCAGTCTCTTAGCATTCGGTCCTTCCGTGAGTGTTTTGATGGCTCTGTGGGCGAGCGACCCCACCAGATCGCTTCCGGTCCTCCTTGATGTATTCGCCTTCACGCTGCCCAGCATTCTTGTCACTATTGGTGTAAGAAACGGGCTTGGGTCTTAGCAGATTTGCATACCTAATGCTTCCATTGCATTAGGTTCTCAATGCGAACAACATCCGAGATTTGGATTCTGACGCCGCTGTGGGCATCTATACTGTCGCCAACATTCTCGGTCATAGATGGTGTCGCATGTGAGCTTGTTAAGCGTGGCAAACTCGAATTTCCTCAGCCCAGTTACTTCGGAGTCCTACAGTTGCTGCCACATATTATCTGCCTCTGGTTGGCCTCTGCTTACCATTGTTACGGTATCCTATTTTCTCTCGCTGTTATTCCGAGATCCCTATCTACTATGTGAGCACCTCGCATGCCTCGACTCGTGAACTGGTTCCTTGTGCTTACTCAGATCACGTATTTGCCTGAGCCCTCAGAGTGATCCTGAATACAAAATGGTGGTGAAATATGCATCTCATACAACTCTTATGTATGGCCTGGCCTCAGCTATGGGCATATCAACAGCTCCCATCGGAGTCGGCTTGGACCAGGTGAGATCGTTTAGTCTTCGGGTCGATTTTGAATTTTCAGGTCAGCTCGGGCGGGGTCCTCGCTACCTCAGCTGTGATCGGCTTATTGTATTGTGTCGGTTAGGAACTTAACTGTGTGGAGTTGCTCCTATGTCTGAATTCCGGTTTTTCTCACTGATGAGGTTGATGGTAGTT